>NC_091168.1:7999281-8256781 GCF_040958095.1 Procambarus clarkii
GTAGTTCCCCCTGGTATAGTGGTGTGGTGTAGTACCCTGGTGTAGTGGTGTGGTGTAGTACCCTGGTGTAGTGGTGTTGTGTAGGAGCTTGGTATAGTGGTGTGGTGTAGTACCCTGGTATAGAGGTGTGGTGTAGTACCCTGGAATAGTGGTGTGGTGTAGTAGCCTGGTATAGTTGTGTGGTGTAGTACCCTTGTATAGTTATGCGGTGTAGTAGCCTTGTATAGTGGTGTGGTGTAGTACCCTGGTAAAGTGGTGTGGTGTAGTATGCTGGTATAGAGGTGTGGTGTAGTACCCTGGTGTAGTGATGTGGTGTAGTACCCTGGTATAGTGGTGTGGTGTAGTAGCCTGGTATAGTTGTGTGGTGTATTACCCTGGTATAGTGGTGTGGTGTAGTTCCCTGGTCTTGTGGCATGGTGTAGTAGCCTGGTATAGTAGTGTGGTGTAGTACCTTGGTGTAGTGGTATGGTGTAGTAGCCTGGTATAGTGGTGTGGTGTAGTACCCTGGTGTAGTGGCATTGTGTAGTACCCTGGTATAGTGGTGTGGTGTAATACCCTGGTGTAGTGGCATGGTGTAGTAGGAGCAGCGACCACGTGTTCACAGGACATGGCCAACAGGCAGACTGGAACCTCGTCGTGGGTAGTGGTGGTGTTCGAAGTCTCAAACTATTCCTCAACATTATAGCATCTGAATTTACAAATATTTCCATCATTTTTTTTAGTTATTAAACCCGTAATAATATTAATGCATTGACGTGTCTCATTTCCTTGCTGCATATTTACGAAATTTTTTCATATTTACAACATTTCGTTTCATAATTTGAAAGCTCTCGCAAGTGCTCAGTCACGGTCACCCACCGCAACCATTACGGTCCTGACTACACCGTCTTCCTCCTCATTCCCCCTTCTCTTCCCCCTCCTCGTCATCCCCTTCTCTTACCTCTCCTCTTCACCCTGCTCTCACTGAGGTATAATTGATGTGAGCACTTAATTGGCGGTCAGTGGTGGCGCTTCTTAATAAACAATATATAATCTCGTGATTTAGTTTAGTTTGGGGTTTAAAGAAAAAACTGCATATCAATGTTATATCACAGAAAACGAATTTATCATAAACTCATGTATTTTTCCTGTAATATGGAAATGCATTCATACAATGGATAACAATATGAATAGCCAAATTTCTGTGCATCCCCTACCATGTTGGAATCTATGGAAATGAATGAGCAAATGTGCTGGCTGCTGAAGGTGCTGAAGGAAACTACATTGGTTTCATTTTGGATATAAATGTCCATGGAGATTCAGAATGGAAACAATTATAGTTGAGCATGCAGAGGAGTTTAAGAATCTGTGGTGAGAGTGATGGACACAGCCTTGACAACTATACTTCAGAGAATGTAAACATCTAAGAGTCATTAGAAGTATGTGTAGAATAATAAACCCTACATTGTTTGAGTTAGGGAAAACACCGTTTGTCATATAGATACTGTTCTTAAAGATTCCCCCATTTTGCACCTGCAAAATAACATAAGATTTTAAGGGCTGACGAATGTTAATCTTCTTGTTTGATAAACTGTGCACTTGAGACATAGTTAATAAGAACATGCCAATATATAAGACAACAAAACGTTTTCAGATTCTTTCACACCACTTTCCAGCAATATTTACAATTTATATAAATTATTATAGGGAATAATACATAAATTTTATATTTAAACATGATATTAGTGGTTAGTGGAATGCATAAGGAGTCAAATTGTGTTAAAAGGAGCGATTTTTAGAAAATTTGGAAAATACTTTTTTCTGATCATAGAATAACTAAATGTATTTTGAAGGTTTCATTCAGCTATTAAATGTCATTCACAATTTATTAATGAAATATACAAAAAACACCATAAATTTTATATTTAAACATGTAAAAATTATTTGTAATACATTAGGAACAAAATATTTCTAGAAAAAAACATTTATTATAAAACCTATGTGTTTGGATTTTTGGATTAAAAGTTTCTCAAATGCTCTGCACCATTATCAATGCAAGTTATTCCTAAAGCCATAGGGAGAGATATGTGAAAGTTTTTAAAACGATTTGTGTTTGCTGGGATACTGAATCTGAATCTCTAACTCTGTCGTGTGTTTAACTAAGTATGGACTCCAAGCTGGAGCTGCATATTCCAGGATTGGTCTGACATATAGTGGTATACAGGGTCCTGAACGATTCCTTACATAAGTTTCTAAAAACAGTTCTTGTGTTGGCCAGTCTAGCATATGCCGCTGAGGATATCCTTTTGATGTGGGCCTCTAGGGACAGGTTCAGTATGATATCAACCCCCAGATCTTTCTCTCTATTTGACTCTTGTAGGATTTCACCTCCCAGATGGTACCTTGTGTTCAGCCTTCTGCTCCCTTTGCCTAATTTCATTACTTTGCACTTTCCAGTGTTAAACTTTAGTACCCATTTTCTAGACCATTCCTCCAGCCTGTCCAGGTCGTCCTGTAGTCTCTGTCAACCATCATTTGTCTTGATTCGTAGCATAATTATTGCATCATCAGTAAACATTGGGAGGATTGAGTCTATACCCTCATGAAGATCGTTTACATATATTAGAAACAGGATGGGTTCAAGTACAACGCCCTGTGGGACTCCACTGGTGACATCTCGCTACTCTGATGTCTACCCCCTCACAGTTACTCACTGTTTCCAGTTGCTTAAATACTACCTTATCCACTGGAGCACTTTACCTTTTTTTCCTGCCTGCTGCTCCAACTTTTTAAACAGCCTTTTATGGGGTACTATGTCAAAGGCTTTCTGATAGTCCAAGAAAATGCAGTTTACCCACCCTTCTCTTTCTTGCCTAATTTTTGTTGCTTGGTCATAGAACTCTATTAAACCTGTGAAGCACGATTTACCATCTCTGAACGCATGCTGGTGGTGTGTTACAAAGCTATTTTCTTCCAGATGCTCTATGAGCCTTTTTCTCAAGATCTTCTCCATCACCTTGCAAGGTATACAAGTTAGGGAAATTGGCTTGTAGTTCAGTGCCTCTTGCCTGACACCCTGTTTGTATATTGGGACTACATTATCTGTCTTCCAGCTTTCTGGTAGATCTCCTGTTTCCAGTGACCTTTTTATAGACCATAGAGAGTGGCACGCTAAGTGCTTCTGCACCTTTTAGTATCCACGGTGAGATTCCATCAGTGCCCACAGCCTTTGTCACATTCAGTTCCATCAGATTCCTTTTGACCTCATCTCTGGTGAGGTCAAAATCCTCCAAGGTTGCTTGGTTTGCCTCCTCCACATTTAGCGCAAGGGCTTATCCTTCCTCCTTTGTGAAGACCTCCTGGAATCTCTTGTTGAGTTTTTCACGCGCCTTTTTGTCATTCTCTGTGTATCTATTCTCCCCTTTTCTCAGTTTCATCACTTGTTCCTTCACCGCTGGTTTTCCTCCTGATATGGCTGTGGAGCAGCTTTGGTTGGGTCTTAGCTTTACTGGCGATGTCATTTTCATACTGTCTCTCTACTGCTCTCCTCACTCTGAGGTACTCGTTTCTTGCCCTCTGGCATCTCTCCCTGCTCTCTGGCGTTCTGATATTCCTGTCGTTTCTCGATGTTCTATTACTCAAATGATCGCTACCTTAAATTCCTGGTTGAACCATGCATTCTTCTGTTGCTTTTCGCTTTTCTCCTTTTGGACTGGGATAAATCTATCTGCAGCTTCCTAGCATTTCTGGGTAACATAGTCCATCATATCCTGTACATTCTTTTCTCTGAGGTCTGTTTCCCATGAGGAAGATGTGATGAGATGAGGAAGTTTCTCACCTCATCACATTTTCCTCTTCGGTAATTCGGTCTTTTCCCTTTCGGTCCCATCCTTAGATTAGTTATCCCTACGTCCACCAGATACTCAAATGTAAATACACTGTGGTCACTCATTCCTATGGGGGCTTCAAATTTGACTTCTCTTATTTCTGGCTCATTCAAGGTGAATATCAGGTCGAGTCTAGCTGGTTCGTCATTGCTTCTCATTCTTGTGGGTTCTCCTGACATGTTGGCTAAGAAAGTTCCTTGTTGCCACTTCCAAGAGTTTAGCTTTCCATGTAACTGCACCTCCATGTGGGTCCCCTTCTCCCAGTCTATCTTTCCATGGTTGTAATCGCCATGGTATGGCGATTTCACACACCACATAGTTTGTGTGTAAGTGTGTGTGTGTGTGTGTGTGTGTGTGTACTCACCTAGTTGTACTTGCGGGGGTTGAGCTCTGGCTCTTTGGTCCCGCCTCTCAACTGTCAATCAACAGGTGTACAGGTTCCTGAGCCTATTGGGCTCTATCATATCTACACTTGAAACTCTGTATGGAGTCCAACCCATCCTCCGAATTGACAGTACGATTTAATACTAAGTGTAATAAGTACACTTTCTTACTGTCATAAACAGTGCATAATTGCACTTATGGGGCTGTTACATTTACACAACCTCCTCCCCCGACTTAATTCTCCTCGTTTTCTGTTAAGACACTCGCAATATTAGGATGAAGTTTTCAATTTCAATGTGTAATACATAAGTTTTAAAAATCAGGAATTTATTTTTCAGGTTTATTAAACAATATAGATTTTATAAAAATTTCTAAAATATCCTGAGTTACTTTACAATTTATTGATATATTTTAGTTTTGTTTTATTAGTTTTATAAAACTGTAATATCAATATAGCTATAGGTTAAGTACTAATTGTAATTAAGAAGCAATAAAATTATTATCTTCAAAAACTAAGACGGTTAGGTGAGGTTGTGGTTTTCTATTCAGTTTTTTGGGTAAACTCAAATATTCACAATATATTTGACAGTACGATTTAATACTAAGTGAAAATAAGTGCAATTCCTAACTGCTATGAATAGTACATAATTGCACTTATTTGTCATTTACCACCTCATTTTTGGAGGACGGGCTGATGGAGTCAGCCTCCACCACATCACTTCCTAATGCATTCCATTTGTCAACCACTCTGACACTAAAAAAGTTCTTTCTAATATCTCTGTGGCTCATTTGGGCACTCAGTTTCCACCTGTGTCCCCTAGTGCGTGTGCCCCTTGTGTTAAACAGCCTGTCTTTATCAACTCTGTCGATTCCCTTGAGGATCTTGAATGTGGTGATCATGTCCCTCCGAACTCTTCTGTCTTCCAACGAAGTGAGGTTCAATTCCCGTAGTCTCTTCTCGTAGCTCATACCTCTCAGCTCGGGTACTAGTCTGGTGGGAAACCTTTGAACCTTTTCCAGTTTAGTCTTATGCTTGACTAGATATGGACTCCATGCTGGAGCCGCATACTCCACGATTGGTCTGACATATGTGGCATATAATGTTCTGAAAGATTCCTTACACAAGTTTCTAAAGGCCGTTCTTATGTTAGCCAACCTGGCATATGCTGCTGCTGTTATCCTCTTGATATGAGCTTCAGGGGACAGGTCTGGCGTGATATCAACCCCCAGGTCTTTCTCTCTCTCTCGCTCTTGAAGTATTTCATCTCCCAAGTGATACCTTGTATCTGGTCTCCTGCTTCCTACCCCTATCTTCATTACATTTGCTTGGATTAAACTCTAACAGCCATTTGTTCGACCATTCCTGCAGCTTGTCCAGGTCTTCTTGAAGCCTCAAGCTGTCCTCCTCTGTCTTAATCCTTCTCATAATTTTGGCGTCGTCAGCAAAGATTGAGAGGAATGAGTCTATACCCTCTGGGAGATCATTTACGTATATCAGAAACAGGATAGGTCCAAGTACAGAGCCCTGTGGGACTCCACTGGTGACTTCACGCCAGTCTGAGGTCTCACCCCTCACTGTAACTCTCTGCTTCCTATTGCTTAGGTACTCCCTTATCCACTGGAGAGCCCTACCAGTTACTCCTGCCTGTTTCTCCAGCTTATGCATCAACCTTTTATGGGGTACTGTGTCAAAGGCTTTCCTACAGTCCAAAAAAATGCAGTCTGCCCACCCTTCTCTTTCTTGTTTAATCTTTGTCTCCTGATCGTAGAATTCTATCAAGCCTGTAAGGCAAGATTTACCCTCCCTGAACCCATGTTGATGGGTTGTCACGAAGTCTCTTCTCTCCAGATGTGTTACTAGGTTTTTTCTCACAATCTTCTCCATCACCTTGCATGGTATACAAGTTAAGGACACTGGCCTGTAGTTCATTGCCTCTTGTCTGTCACCCTTTTTAAATATTGGTACTACATTAGCAGTCTTCCATACTTCTGGTAGGTCTCCCGTTTCCAGTGACCTACTATACACTATAGAGAGTGGCAAACTAAGTGCTCCTGCACACTCTTTCAATACCCATGGTGAGATTCCATCCGGCCCAACAGCTTTTCTCACATCCAGCTCCAATAGGTGCTTCTTGACCTCATCTCTTGAAATTTCGAACCTTTTCAAGGTCACCTGGTTTGCTGCCACCTCTCCTAGCACCGTGACTTCTGTGTGTGAGTGTGTCTGTTTGTGTGTGTACTCACCTATTTATACTCACCTATTTGTGCTTGCGGGGGTTGAGCTTTGGCTCTTTAGTCCCGCCTCTCAACTGTCAATCAACTGGTGTACAGATTCCTGAGCCTACTGGGGTCTATCATATCTACATTTAAAACTGTGTATGGAGTCAGCCTCCACCACATCACTGCCTAATGCATTCCATCCGTTAACTACTCTGACACTGAAAAAGTTCTTTCTAACGTCTCTGTGGCTCATGTGGGTACTCAGTTTCCACCTGTGTCCCCTTGTTCGCATCCCACCAGTGTTGAATAGTTCATCCTTGTTTACCCGGTCGATTCCTCTGAGGATTTTGTAGGTTGTGATCATGTCTCCCCTTACTCTTCTGTCTTCCAGTGTAGTAAGATGCATTTCCCGCAGCCTTTCCTCGTAACTCATGCCTCTTAGTTCTGGGACTAGTCTAGTGGCATACCTTTGGACTTTTTCCAGCTTCGTCTTGTGCTTGACAAGGTACGGGCTCCATGCTGGGGCCGCATACTCCAGGATTGGTCTTACATATGTGGTGTACAAGATTCTGAATGATTCCTTACACAGGTTCCTGAACGCTGTTCTGATGTTAGCCAGCCTCGCATATGCCGCAGACGTTATTCTTTTTATGTGGGCTTCAGAAGACAGGTTTTGTGTGATATCAACTCCTAGATCTTTCTCTCTGTTCGTTTCATTAAGTACTTCACCTCCTATTCTGTATCCTGTGTCTGGCCTCCTATTTCCACTACCTAGTTTCATTATTTTGCATTTACTCGGGTTGAACTTCAACAGCCATTTGTTGGACCATTCACTCAGTCTGTCTAGGTCATCTTGTAGCCTCCCACTATCGTCCTCAGTTTCAATCCTCCTCATAATTTTTGCATCATCGGCAAACATTGAGAGAAACTATTCTATACCATCTGCAGCCACTATGGGATGGTTACTGTCCAAACCCAGAACTAAGTCATTGGCCAATATTAGCTCTATCCCTTGAATAGGAAGATGGTCTACTACTGACAATGTAGACTTGCCATTGAAATATGGTGATTCCAAAAGGACTTCTAAGGGGGCAACGTACAAAGTAGAGGGAAACCCACCTAAAATCTCACCTTTTCTCTCCTCAAATAGGAACTTCCTTGGGTAACGAGCTTTTCAAAATTCAAAATCAAATCACTGCTTTACTATTTCAGAGAATTACAACTGATATACCACACTGGTCACTCTATACATACCTTCTCCAAGTGTATGGCGTGGGGGATATACCACACTGGTCACTCTATACATACCTTCTCCAAGTGTATGGCGTGGGGGATATACCACACTGGTCACTCTATACATACCTTCTCCAAGTGTATGGCGTGGGGGATATACCACACTGGTCACTCTATACACACCTTCTCCAAGTGTATGGCGTGGGGGATATACCACACTGGTCACTCTATACACACCTTCTCCAAGTGTATGGCGTGGGGGATATACCACACTGGTCACTCTATACATACCTTCTCCAAGTGTATGGCGTGGGGGATATACCACACTGGTCACTCTATACACACCTTCTCCAAGTGTATGGCGTGGGGGATATACCACACTGGTCACTCTATACATACCTTCTCCAAGTGTATGGCGTGGGGGATATACCACACTGGTCACTCTATACACACCTTCTCCAAGTGTATGGCGTGGGGGATATACCACACTGGTCACTCTATACACACCTTCTCCAAGTGTATGGCGTGGGGGAGAATTTAGTTCTATAATGCAATTATAGTAAAAATCGCGAAGGCCCAATATTAATGTTAAAGATAAGAGAACCAGTGGCTTATGGAACTCGAATAATGAATTAATAAATATAATTAAATATATTTAGAACAATGTACTGTAATATAAATAATAATTCAGAACTAAACCCTTGCACCCTACAACTTGGGGGGGGGGGTTATAATGGAAAGTTGATGCACTTCAGTTAATAAAATATTGAGATGTTAATGCACATGCATTAATGAAAAAAACATTCAAATTATCTAGTAAACTGAAAATTTAATCATTTGCTTAACTACAAAATGAGCACGTAAGCAGCTTAGCTGTCTAAGATGAACGTAGATCACGTCCGACAAAGTCAGCCCGTTTAATCTTGACCGAGTCAGCAGGTCTCGAGAAAACACATGAACCCGTAGGTAGAAATTCGTCTCTTTCACAGTTAATCCCATGCTGAAATGTAAATATAATGTAATTCCCACTCCAAACATTTTTTGGAATCATTCATTTAATCGTAAATTGTAAATGGATTTGGGGGGTCAAACGTGCACTTATGTGGGAGTTAATGTTGCGGCGCATCGTAACGACAGGGAAACAACCAAAACAAGTTATATAGGCCTGTATAAGATTGTAAAGATACTAATTCCCTGATGAAAGTGAAGTCCGTAAATAATTGAAGTTGCAGAATCAGTCTGGAGTCTGTAGGTAGCCAGATGTTCCGAATTGGGACCGATGATAATGGGGAAACTTCTGGACACTTCAAAACTATGGCGGCTCTTGCGTGTCTCTCCTCCTTCCTCTCGAGTGGTGCATGCGCAATAGTTCCCAAGGCTGGGATCCCGAGTATAAATCATAATATTCATTTAATGTTCAATATGGAAGGAAATGGGTTTGATGAATATTTACATCATAATAAATGTATTATGCGGCTACAAATATTTTCTCGTAATGCATGTCAATCAATTTAGTCTAAGTTAAATGAACGAGAAAGATTCAGAGTGGAAATTTGACTTATCATTTTATTCACTGGAACAGCTTATCGTAGCTGTATAAATTAATCCCAGTAAACGGTGATATATTTACTAACTAAAGGTAAACCTATTAATAAACGATTATCCTTAATAAAGGGGCAAATAAAGCTGAATTCTACTCGGTCCATTAATAAGTGGAAATTATTTCCTGTGGCTTGCTGGCTGACGCAACACTGCCATGATTCTAGGAAGAATTCGGGCGATACTACACCTTAACTAAATGAATTAATTTCACTAATCTACTAGTTAGTAGTGTTAGTAAATTTTAATGTCTAGTACAAGAATTGCTTCTTAAAGTACTAGGTGTTAGTAATTAAGTGTTGGAAATTTCCAATATTCTAAACGACTTCCAAATTTCCAACGACCGGCTCCCTTGGAGCCGGTCGGCCGAGCGGACAGCACACTGGACTTGTGATCCTGTGATCCCGGGTTCGATTCCGGGCGCTGGCGAGAAACAATAGCAGAGTTTCTTTCACCCTATGCCCCTGTTACCTAGCAATGAAATAGGTACCTGGGTGTTAGTCAGCTGTCACGGGCTGCTTCCTGGGGGTGGAGGGTTGGTCGAGGACCGGGCCGCGGGGACACTAAAGCCCCGAAATCATCTCAAGACAACCTCAAGATAAGATAACATTTGGGGCAAACAATCATGGTTTCTCCTTCCTATCTGTCCATAGGTAGTTGGTTTCCACTGGCGATGCCACACAACTCACCAGCAAAACTTCTCTATATGGGTTGTTACCTACCCTGCTCTTTCACTTCACAGAAATGGGTTCTTTGTTCCCGCATGTCCAACACACTACGTCTCTCCTTGGGTTTGTTCGTCTTGGACTACCTGGGATTTTCTTCACGGCACCATGGGGGATGATTCTCTCCTGCTTATATTTGGTAAAAGGTCTTGAGTATGTCTTTGAAACATATCTTGCAGAGAGCCTATGGGTTAAAATGTATTCTTCAGCTATGGTGGCCGCAGCTTCCAATGTCTCTACTTGCTGTTCCTCCAAGTACGTTTTCAGATCACTTGATAGACACTTCTTGAAATCTTCTAATAATATAAGTTGTTCCTGCTGCTCGTTATTCTTGGTAGTCGTAAAATAACCGCTCTTTAATGCAAACGATCTCCTTAAAAGTGTTCTCTTTTCTTAAGGTTTCGAAACTTCTGCCTATATGATTCAGGCATCAACTGGCAAGCCATTATCACCACTTTCTTGAGAGCATCATAGTTACTCGAGTCACTTACTGACAGTGTGGAGAACGCTGTTTGGGCTTTTCCAGTGAGCACTGATTGAATTACAATAGCCCAATTGTCCCTCGGTCAGCCCAATGAGGCAGCTATTTTCTCGAAGACGGCAAGGAACTTGGACACCTCCTTCTCATTGAATTTAGGCACCATTTTTATATTCTGCACTGGGTCGAAACCACTGGATTCCTTTCTACCACCTAATCTTAGCACTTCGAATTCGTGTTGCCTTTCTTTCTGCTTCTTTTCTAGTCTTTCCTGTGTTTTTCTCTTCCGTTCTTTTCTTGCTAGTTTTATTCTTAAAATTCTATTTCACGTTTCATTTCAATTACCTTCTCTTCACTTTCTCTCCTTTCTTCCCTTTTTTTATATTTTCTTCTCTTTCTAGTTCAATCCATTTCCATTCGATGTCACGTTTTATTTATAATTATGGCATTTTCCCTGACAATAGGTTCACATCTAGTTTACATGGGTCAGTCTCACCATTACTTTTCTGGTCTTCCTTGTAAGTGAAATCCATGACATTAGCTAATTTGCTATGGACTGCACTTTCCTGTTTGTCGTCTGGTTTCAAATGTCTATACACTTTTGATAGGATCTCGACACGTGAATCCCTCTCTTTAACTTTTAATTAATTGATCAATATTTGCTTTGATTTCCCTAAACACTTGAAATTGCAGAAACAGTTTTCCTGGGTTAAGTACTCCTGAACATCGTCCAGCGTATCAGTTGAAGTTTTCTCCGCCATCGCTCACTCCCTTAACCTTAACCTTCATTATCATACACTGCAACCCTGACTTAGGTTTCTGCATATCGTGCTAAAGTTTGCCAACATCCCAAATGCTGCCAATGTTCCCCTTGCTTATGTGCCCCTTTGGTGTTAGAGTATGAAATGTATTCACTCCCTAATTTATTTTTCTCTCAGATTCCTGTAATGGTCTTTCTCTTTTGGCATTGATATCTCCTGGTCACCATTCTTCATTGATTATCTTCATTACCTTATACTTGTCAGGAATGAACTATAGCAATTATTTGGTTGCCACTCGTGAAGTTTCTTAAGGTTTTCCTGAAACTTTCTTACATTTCTCTCCCTGCAATCATGGATATTAATGAGTTCATCATCTGTATAAATAAGCAACACTTGTGAAGCCAGTGACAAGACACGGAGCCAACAGGAGGACTCTTGGAGGAGTAGGAGGACTCTTGTTACAGTCCTCCTACTCGTGACCTTACTTCTCACTATGACTTTTGTTGTCTACATTTCGTGTACTTCTTTACCCAGTTCCATGTTTTGCTGGTTATTCCAGGTTACTTCCCGTCTTGTACACCGGTCTTTCATGAGTACCACAGTATTATATACTATTTGATACAAGTAAAATACCATCTACCAAGCCTTGTTTTTCTTTCCCATTTAAGTAGCTTTGTGTTAAAAGTCAGTCAGGCTGGTCAGGCATTACTTTTCGCCCTTTGAACTTATGTCATTCTTTTGTTACGAAGCATATCCTCTAAAGGAGATCCACTATACTAGATCATATTTCTCTACCACTTTACATGGAAAACTTGCCTGTGTCACTGCTCTGTAATTTAGTGTCTCCTACTTATCCCCTTCTTTATTATTGGGACTACTTTTTTTCCTTTTTCAGAATTCTGGAAGCTTTCCTATGTCAAGTGTTTAAGTGAAAACAGCTTAAGCTGGTGCCATAGGACCTATGCAGCCTCCTTCAGCAGCTGTGTTGTTAATAAGTCTTGCTCCTATTGATTTTGTTGCATCTTATTCCTCAGGTGTTTTATATCCTCTTCCACAGAGACTTATATGTCATCCTCCGACCTGTCATCTTTCAACTCTGGTTTCCATGTTGGCCTCTTTGCAAAGACATATTTCCTTGTCGCTTTTCACACGAAAAGCGACAAGGAGATGTGTCTTCTTTCTTCAACCTGATCACCTGATCTCTAACCGTTCTTTTTCTGCTAAGGTTCTCAGTTTTTGCCACAATGTCATTATCAAAATACCTCTCAGCTTCCCATCATTGCATTTATATTTTACTCTGTTCCTAGTTCTCTGTAGTTTTCCGTGCATTTTTTATCCTCTCGTTCACTTCTATGTATTGCCGAATGAAGTTGAGTAGGAGGTACAGCTCCACTGCTGTTCACCTTTCCTCTGCTTATTATTGATATCCTCGTGAGAAGATTGCATTTCCAATAACATTTCGTAGCTTCGCCTTCTTTATTGAAGTAATGTACGTTTTCTCTTTTGTCATAATTTCCTGTAACTTTACCCCCTTTTATTTGTAATTCCAACTACATTTCTGTACATAACTTTAATACCACCCATTTGTATTTGGTTGCTTTGGTTTCTCTGAAAGGAAAGTTGTTCTAGTTGTTCCATTGGCAATTATTTTAGGCGTAGGGCGATTCATTGGACTAGTCACTCCTGCTCAGTCATTTGGATGGGTGCCTCTGTAGACAAACTTGACTCAGAGTTTTTGGTTATCACTGAACTCCCTGATACCTGACCAGTCTGTCCTTATTCAGTGCTTGTATTTCGCACTGGTCTCCTTAAGATAGTCCCCATTCTCTTCAAGGGACTTTAATTGCATCTTCTCTGTCCTCCTTTGATTTATCTTGACTAATGAATACCTAATGTCTACCTATATTATTCAGTTTCCATTTTCATCATATAAAACTGCAGCAGTATTCTGAAATGTCGCTTTCAATGATCGAGTCCAACTATTTTGGAACATACCAAGCCTACATTAAAGTTAAATATCCCTGATTGCCTCATAAGCCTGTGTTTTGCTGAGAATACATGTATACTCTTTCTGACCCCCAATCTTTAGCACTGGTTAAATTTAAATTACCATTGATATTTGCATTTTATCACCCCTCTGGCTTTTTACAGAATCTATATTAATGTTGTTTAAAATTATCTGATTTAGATCTCATACTCTATCTACTTAGGCAAACGTTTTGTCTGGTCCTGTTCCCCATTTATCATTTACTTTCTCATCGTTTACGCTTTCTCTTCGCTTGTCTTTCTTGCCTTTACTACTGCCTTCCTATCTTTTTCCAAATTTTATTTTATCCTGAAACTCATGTACATTTTTCTCTCTTCTGGGTTTATTTATTTTAATTCCTCTTCTTCCTTCAAGGTAGCTTCTCAGAATTTATCAGTCCTGCCAGGGCTGCTTTTACGTCCTCTGTAACCTTCTCCAGTCCCTCATTTCTCCATTTGATGAACTTCAATATATAAAGCTATTGACGCTGGTAGTATTGACCAAGGTAATATTGCACATGTTGACGCAGTTAGCGCTGCACCGGTTGGCGCTGGTAGTGTTTCAGGTGCCTACGCTCTTAGTGTTGCAGGTATTGACGTTGGTAGTGATATAGGTTTTGGCACTCATTGTCTTGCAGGTATTGACGCTTTTCACGTGTTGGTCACGTTTGTGTTTCTGGTGGTGATGCTGGTAGATTGCAGGTACTGAAGCTGGTAGTTTTACAGGTATTAACGCTGGTAATGTTGCAAGTACTTATGCAGGTAGTGTGGCACGCGTCGATGTTGTTATTATTTCGCGTGTTTCCGCTATTAGTGTTGCATGTGTTAACGCTAATAGTGTTGCAGGTTTTAACGCTAGTAGTGTTGCATGTGTTAACGCTAGTAGTGTTGCATGTGTTAACGCTAGTAGTGTTGCAGGTTTTAACGCTCGTAATGATTGTACGAATCGACGTTCGTAGTGTTTGCAGGTATTTACGATGGTGGTGTTGCAAATATTGACACATGAGGTGTTGCAGATATTGACGCTGGTAGTGTTCCAAGTTCTGACGCGAGAAGTGTTCCAACTTCTGATGCAGGAAGTGAGCCAGGATTTGATGCTAAAAGTGTTCCAGGAATTGATGCTGGTAGTGTTGCAGGTACTGAAGTTGGAAGTGTTCCAGATTTTAACGCTGGAAGTGTTGCGGGTTTTGACGATATTAGTATTGCAGGTATTGCAACACTCTAGTAATGTTGCAGTAAAGACGATGGCAGTGTTGCAATATAGATGATGGTATTGTTTCAGGAATTGACCCAATGTAGTTTTACAGGAATTAGCTCTCATAGCGTTCCAGGTTTTGAAGCTCTTTGTGTTGCACGTATTGATGCTGAAAGTGATGCTGGTATAGACGTTATTAGTGTTGAAGACGATCCCAGGGTGAGACACAGACCTTGCCTGGCTGGGATACCATCCCAAGCTTGGTGATACACGGACCCTGCTAGGGTGATACACAGACTCGGAGATACGGATTCAGCCTGGCTGAGACATGGTCCCAGCCTTGTGGATACACGGTCCCATCCTGGGTGAGACACGATCCCAGCCTGGGTGATACATGGACCCATCCTGGCTGAGAAACTTTCCCGGTAATGCTGAGACACGGACCCAGCCTGGCTGAGACACGGTACTAGCCTAACAGAGACATGGTCACAACCTGGGTGAGACACGGTCCCATCCTGGCTGAGACACGGACCCAGCATCGCTGAGACTCGGACCCAGCATCGCTGAGACTCGGACCCAGCCTGGTTGAGACACGGACAGGCAATTAGATCATCGGTACAACTTCGTTCCAATAGGGTCTGAGACCCTAGGCCCATGGGGTGAGAGTGCAAGAAGGTTTCTTAAGGATCTTGGTTCCAAGCTCATTGACACCACAAGAGACCCTAGAGCAGCAAGTTTTCTCTTTCGTGTCTCTATCCAGAGGGGGAAGGCCCGCTGCATCCTCGGTTCCTGCCCGGCGTCGGAGGAGTTCGAGGAAATCTACAGCCTCTAGGAAGCGAACTTTTCCTTGTGTCCTTTTAATGTTCACTTTTTGTATAAAATCAGATATGTAACTGTATAACTTTGCATAATAAAGTGTACACCATAATAAAAAAAAGGTGGGTAGTAGGAGAAGCGAACACTCTTTCGTATTCAGAGTTAAATGACAAGTTTTTCCCTGAATGCTCTGTGATCCCTTCTCTGAGGCTGTGGGTCCCTATAATTGCACCAGAGGTGGTACCCTCCCTATAAATATATATATATATATTTATATATATATATATATATATATATATATATATATATATATATATATATATATATATATATATATATATATATATATATATATATATATATAGGGGTACCACCACTGATTTAATTAAAGGGACCCACATCGTCGAAGAAGAAAATAAATAGTGTTCAGAGAAGATCTTGTGGATTCTCACTGAATACTTTAATATTTTCCTCTCCTACCACCCCTATTACTTTTTTTTATTTGATTTTATTGCAATGCTACAGTTTACAGAAAACACACACTTATATAACAATATAAAAATATACCAATCAGTGTTCGAAGACCTGGTCCAGCTCCTCGGGGGTCGGGTGCGTACCCAAGATACAGCACGCATTTCCCCTCTGACCAGCGACACTGAGGCGCTGGAACATAAAACTGGCCGCTCTTGGGTCTCTTGTCTTCCCAATGAGTTCTTCGCCCAGCTCCTTCAGGAACTTAAGTGCACATTTTCCCTAGGCGCCCAGAGTCTCAGAGCCTATTGGCACGAACCTGTAACAACGTTCTAGGTCCCTGTACTTGTTAGTTTTCTGAGTCTCCCTGAAGGTGGCCGCCCCGCCTCCCTCAGCTGCGCTGTAAGGTAGATAGGTATCAGCCAATGTGGATGTACACGTGTAGTCCCACATGACCTGTTTACCTTCCCTCCACAGCTGCAGGGTGACTCCATCTGGGCGTTTTTGGCTGTTGTCAGGTCTGCACAACTGAGGTTCCCTTTGTGCTGGGCACCCAGCTGAAGCCAAACTTCTCTAGATGATGTCATTGACTGCTTCATGTCTGGCAATCTTTTCCTGTGTCTTACGACAGATGAGACCATGGCTGCCGTATTGGTCTGCCCATATATATATATATATATGGGCAGACCAATACGGCAGCCATGGTCTCATCTATCGTAAGACACACACACACACACACATATATATATATATATATATATATATATATATATATATATATATATATATATATATATATATATATATATAAATATATATATATATATATAATATATATATATATATATATATATATATATATATATATATATATATATATATATATATATATATATATATATATATATATTAGTATATTTTGGTAGCAGTCTTTCCTGTAGACATATATTATTAAATATGACCGAAAAAGAAAGATTAATAATTCTAACACGAATTTTCTCTATCTTTCAGCCACAGCTCAGAATGAAAGCAAGTCGACGAAGAACTCTGTAGGGTAAGGCAGGTCCAAGTCAACAACGGCTTCTCCAATGGTTTCGTGGAAGACATCATATGAAGGAAAGTGAAACGCCATGCAACCTCTAAAGAGACAACTAACACAACACCTATACCCCCTATTAGACTATTTTACAGGAACTTCTTTTCCACAGCCCATAAAACGGAGGAAAGGGTCCTGAAAGATATTGTCAGTAGAAACGTTATCACTACAGACAAAAATCAGAAGATACAACTGATGATTTACTATAAAACCAAAAAAACGGCCAGCCTACTCATGAGAAACTCTCCAGACACAAAGCAGAACGCTTTAAAAGAGACCAACGTCGTCTATGCCTTCAAATGCCCTCTTGGGGACTGTAAGCCAAAAAAAAACAGTATATAGGCAAGACAACAACATCTCTTTCCAGGCGTTTAACGATGCATAAGCAACAGGGCTCCATTAAGGAACATATAATCTCTTCCCACAAACAAACCATCACCAGAGAAATCTTAGCAAACAACACAGAAATCATCGATAGATACAGCGATAGCAGGCGGCTTGACGTCTGGGAGGCACTACACATCAAGAAGTCAACACCAGCAATCAACAGCCAATTAATGCACAACTATATTCTACCCACTTCAAGACTCCGCTTCAATATAGAAGCATAAAGAAATATGGACCAATAGGCTTTCTACAATTACTTCCATTCAATACCCATTGATTCGTGTTCTGTCTTGTGTTTGAATTTAATACCCATTCAATACCCATTGTTTCGTGTTCTGTCTTGTGTTGGAATTTAATACCCATTGAATACCCATTGTTGAAAGTTCGTTTTTCGCCTCATCCACCTCACCCAAATGTAGATATAAACCTCGAAGATGTGTAAGCTCTATTCAGTTTCAGTTGTGTGTTTGTAAACTAAAGTCTTTGAAAATGTAATAAGTTTTACGAAACGCGCTCAAGTGTCGCGTCAGACTAGAAATAAAAATGAATTTTGGAGAATTGATCTTTGAATTACCATACACAGTGAAAAGAAACATAAGAAAGATAGAGAAAATTCGTGTTAGAATTATTAATCTTACTTTTTCGGTCATATATATATATATATATATATATATATATATATATATATATATATATATATATATATATATATATATATATATATATATATATATATATATATATATATATATATATATATATATATATATTTTACGATAATATCCTTCAAGAGAGATTTGGCCTGCTCTTTCCTATCGTCATGTTACTTCAGTACATCTACAACATCTAGATACTACAAGCAAGTGTAGTACATATTTAGTCAAATACGTTTTGCCAGGCGCAAACGTATCAGACACTCGCTCTCCACCTCCCCCCTCCATCGTCGCCGATCACCAAACTACCATTTCCAGCCAGCCCGCTTCTGATTGGTGAATCGAAGTCTGTACCACTGCACCTCTGCACCTCAGCGCAATCTACCTAGCCGATGTCTGGGCCTACACCAGCCATTGGAGTTAGAATATCCTGTGCTCTCAAGCTGAAACAACCATCTGATATACGCTCTGTCTATTAGTGGATGTTCTCAGCCAGCGCTTTATTATCAGCACCTGTTAATTTCATTTTTGTCTTTATCCATTTTATAGTAACGTCACCACTATTTTATTTTATGTTTTTTTTACTTTATAATCATGTTAGTTTGCACTGTACATACCTGGTTGATACCTGGTTGATGGGGTTCTGGGAGTTCTTCTACTCCCCAAGCCCGGCCCGAGGCCAGGCTCGACTTGTGAGAGTTTGGTCCACCAGGCTGTTGCTTGGAGCGGCCCGCAGGCCCACATACCCACCACAGCCCGGTTGGTCCGGCACTCCTTTGAGGAATAAATCTAGTTTCCTCTTGAAAATGTCCACGGTTGTTCCGGCAATATTTCTTATGCTTGCTGGGAGGACGTTGAACAACCGCGGACCTCTGATGTTTATACAGTGTTCTCTGATTGTGCCTATGGCACCTCTGCTCTTCACTGGTTCTATTCTACATTTTCTTCCATGTCGTTCACTCCAGTACGTTGTTATTTTACTGTGTAGATTTGGTACTTGGCCCTCCAGTATCTTCCAGGTGTATATTATTTGATATCTCTCTCGTCTTCTTTCTAGTGAGTACATTTGGAGGGCTTTGAGACGATCCCAATAATTTAGGTGCTTTATTGCGTCTATGCGTGCCGTATATGTTCTCTGTATTCCCTCTATTTCAGCAATCTCTCCTGCTCTGAAGGGGGAAGTGAGTACTGAGCAGTACTCAAGACGGGACAACACAAGTGACTTGAAGAGTACAACCATTGTGATGGGATCCCTGGATTTGAAAGTTCTCGTAATCCATCCTATCATTTTTCTGGCTGTCGCAATATTTGCTTGGTTATGCTCCTTAAACGTTAGGTCGTCAGACATTATTATTCCCAAATCCTTTACATGCTGTTTTCCTACTATGGGTACATTTGATTGTGTTTTGTACTCTGTATTATGTTTAAGGTCCTCATTTTTACCGTACCTGAGTACCTGGAATTTATCACTGTTAAACATCATGTTATTTTCTGATGCCCAGTCGAAAACTTTATTAATATCAGCTTGAAGTTTTTCAATGTCCTCAGCCAAGGTAATTTTCATACTGATTTTTGTGTCATCTGCAAAGGATGATACGAAGCTGTGACTTGTATTTTTGTCTATATCTGATATGAGAATAAGGAAAAGCAGCGGTGCAAGGACTGTACCCTGAGGTACAGAGCTTTTCACTGCACTTGGACTAGATTTTATATGGTTGACAGTTACTCGCTGAGTCCTGTTTGACAGAAAACTGAGTATCCAGCGTCCTACTTTACCGGTTATTCCCATTGACTTCATTTTGTGTGCTATCACGCCATGGTCACATTTATCGAAAGCCTTTGCGAAGTCCGTGTATATCACATCAGTATTTCGTTTCTCTTCTAATGCCTCAGTGACTTTGTCGTAGTGCTCAAGTAGCTGTGAGAGGCACGATCTTCCCGCTCGAAATCCATGTTGGCCTGGGTTGTGAAGGTCATTGGTCTCCATGAAATTGGTGACCTGACTCCTAATCACTCTCTCAAATACTTTTATGATGTGCGATGTTAGTGCAACTGGTCTATAATTTTTCGCCAATGCTTTGCTCCCTCCCTTGTGTAGAGGGGCTATGTCTGCTACTTTAAGTGCATCTGGTATCTCCCCCGTGTCCAAGCTCTTCCTCCACACTAAACTGAGTGCCTGTGCTACCGGCACTTTGCATTTCTTTATAAATATTGAATTCCATGAGTCTGGACCTGGGGCCGAGTGCATGGGCATGTTTTCAATTTCTTTTTCAAAATTTAGTGCGCTCGTGTTTATATCAGTTATATTTACAGGGGTTTGAATATCCCGCATAAAGAAATTGTCTGGATCTTCCACCTTCATGTTGTTTATTGGAGTGCTAAACATGTCCTCATACTGCTTTTTTAGGATTTCACTAATTTCTTTGTCATCCTCCGTGTATGAACCTTCACTTGTACGAATAGGTCCAATACTGGCAGTGGTTTTTGCTTTTGATTTCGCATATGAGAAGAAATATTTTGGATTTTTCTTTATTTCCTGAATTGCTTTCTGTTCTAACTGCCTTTCTTCAGTTTCATATGAGTGTTTCAATTTCCGCTCGATTTCTTCAATCTCCCTATTTAAATTATTCCTTCTTTGACGGGAAATTCGAGTCTGCATAAGCAGTTCCGTTATTTTTTTCCTGCGTTTATAGTGTCGTCTGCGTTCTCTTTCTACGTTAGATCTCTTTCTGGCTTTCCTCAAAGGAACATGTTTCAGACAGACTTGATACGCTTCTGAAGTCAGTTTTTCTATTCCTTCTGTAGGACTTGTATTATTTAGAACAGTTCCCCATGGAATGTTTGTAAGTTCCCTGTTTATTATCTCCCAGTCTATCCTTTTATTATTAAAATTGAATTTACTGAATAGCCCCTCTCGCTTTATCAACGTTTTAGGTCTATTCTGAGTATTGATGGTCGTTTGCACTTCAATGAGTTTGTGATCTGAGTATGTGGTATCTGATATCGTAATGTCTCTGATAATGTCTTCATTGTTCGTAAAGACCAGATCTAGAATATTTTCCTTTCTCGTTGGCTCCGATATCTGCTGATTGAGTGAAAATTTGTCACAGAATCTAAGTAGTTCTCTAATCTGTGGTTGGTTAGGTCCTGATAGATTTCCTGGTATAATATTATTGTTTGCTATTTTCCACCTGAGACTAGGCAAGTTGAAGTCACCTAGGAAGATAATATCAGGTATCGGGTTCTCCAAATTATCAAGGCTATTCTCAACTTTGCTTATCTGTTCTGTGAATTCTTCAGCCGTTGCATCTGGCGGTTTGTATATTAGTATAATCACTAAATTTATTTTCTCTATTTTTAATCCCAGTACTTCTACCACCTCATTTGTAACGTTTAGGAGCTCCGAGCATACAAGGTCTTCCCTAATATACAGACCCACTCCTCCATGTGACCTAATTTTCCTATCACACCTGTATAGGTTATATCCTGGAATCCAGATCTCACTGTCCAACAATTCCCCTGCATGGGTTTCTGTGAAAGCTCCAAATACTGCATTTGACTCCGTGAGGAGGCCATTTATGAACTGTACTTTGTTGTTTGTTCTTGTTTTCAGTCCTTGTATGTTGGCCAAGATGAATGAGGTTACTCTATTAGTGATAGTTTGAATGGGAGACTTTTTCGGCAAGTCCATTATTCGTGGACATAATGAGTTTGTTCTGACCAGTACTGATTGTTGTAGGGCAGTTTTCTGTCGTAGTTGTAGTTCCCTTTCGGTGGGTAATTGTATCTGTAATTCTGGAATGCAAGTGGATCTGACATCCAGTTCCATACCCTCTCCATAGCCAAGGAATTGTCTTATTCATAATTTGTTTTCAATTTAATTAAAGTTTCGTTGTTCATACTATTTTTTTGCTTGTTTTGCCTTACTTTGCCACAGGACACAACAGCTACGCAGTCATTTGTTTTTTAAATGTGATAGGCATTGACACCAGCCATTGGGAAGAATGCCGAACACCTACACTTCATTTTTCCATCACATTTAATGGGGGCCTGTCCTAGGAGCTTCACTCAGGCACTAGTACCAGAACATCAATTTGTGGTAAGTGTACTTGGCTTTGATACAGTTGCTTTTCAATATTTTCATTACTTTTATTATTTATATTGTGCTGTGTATTTTGTGCTTTCCGAGAGTAGCATATGGTGAGTGTTGGATAACTGTGGATTTCGTGGTGACTGGAGGCCGCAGTCATTCTCTTAATTGGTCATCCCTTCCTCCGTGTTATTACTCGTGTATTCCACCTTTTTTTCGCTAGGATATTTCTCCAATTCAGACAGATCATCATTTTGGTACCCTGGTACTTTGATTTGTCTTCGGGTCAAAGCACCCTATCTTCTGCAATCCGACCACAGGAGGATACAGAGGGCCATAGTTCCTTTAGCACGGAGTACGCTGTTGAGTTGCGACTTCAACAGCAGTTTTCGTCACCAGTTGACACTCGCACCCCTACACGTCGGTCAGAGAAGATGATATTTACTCAGGTAGGGAATTAGCTTTCTTTTTTCAGAGCA
Organism: Procambarus clarkii; assembly: GCF_040958095.1. Lineage (NCBI taxonomy): Eukaryota > Metazoa > Arthropoda > Malacostraca > Decapoda > Cambaridae > Procambarus > Procambarus clarkii. Next base: position 8,021,760 of record NC_091168.1, read on the forward strand.
CAAGGAACGTTAATTCTGTAAGTATCATATAAGTAAGTAGGAAAATCCTTGCTTCTGTCCTTTAGAGACTCGGCAAGGTATCCCTACATTCTTCGACTACCTTTTCACTTTTGAAACAATTAAAAGTTTCATTTGTTTTAGAAACTATCGGTTTCATTTATTTAGTAGGATTTTCTTGCCCTTATTCTCTTACATTGAGTACCGGGTACAAGATTTCCTGCGATTTTGATTGACTAATCATTTACCATACTCATATTAACGTTAATTGTTAACGATTAAATTTCCATAGGATAGTAACAGTTGCCACGTCATCCTGTTACTGACACTTAGAATATCACAGGTATATTCGTTGTACATTTATTTGCTATTTCAAAATGTTTCGTCTCTCAGCATTTCGTAGTGATCCAGCAAGTGAAGTAGGGAACTTAATTCGTGCCAGAAGGACCGAATTATAAACTCTTGCACACGAGTATCACCTAGATGTTCCCCCTGGAGCCATCAAAAATGACTTGCACAATATTATCTTGGATCACCTCTTAGATGAAGGAATTATAGACTCTGATGCTCACGAAAACTATTCTATTCCAGATAAACATGCTCTGGCAGCTTTGAAGTTCAAGCTCGAACTAGCGAACATAGAGCGGGAACAACAAAAAGCTCTCCAGATAAAGAAAGAAGAGGCTGCCCTAAGGAAGGAAGAACAGGAACGCGAGGTGGCCCTAAAGGAACGCGAGATGGCCCTAAAGAGAGAAGAACAAAAACGCGAGGTGGCCCTGGCGAAAGAAGCTCTACAACGAAAGGAACGTGAGGCTGCCCTAAAGAAAGAAGAACAGGAACGTGAGGCTGCTCTACACCGGGAGCGTGAGCAAGTACAGCTTGAAACAAGAAAACGTCACCTGGAGATGCAAAGTGTCCACGATAAGAAGCAAGCTGATATGGCTCTAGCATGCCGTCAACAAGAACTCACCTTGGAAACTACACACCATACTCAGCGCCAACAAGCTACAGCTAGTCTTCCCCCAAGTTTCAATGTCTCACATGCAAGTAAGTTAATGCCACCATTCGTTGAGACAGAGATAGACGTGTTTTTTACCACTTTTGAGACCCTAACTAAAAAACTTAGCTGGCCTGAAGATCAATGGTCTACCCTTCTCAGAGTGCATCTCACAGGTAGAGCTGCGGTTACTCTCAGTACCTTAGCTTCTGAGAATGACTACCAGACCATGAAGCAAACAGTTTTAGACGCCTACCTTCTCTCCACCGAAAGCTACAGACGAAAATTCCGTGATTATCTAAAGACAAGTACAATCACTTTTTTAGAATTTGCCAATACAAAGAAAAGATATTTCATGAAATGGCTGGAAGCAGCACATGTCTCTACATTTTCAGAACTCGTCAACCTCATTCTAGTTGAGGAATTCTTTAGACTTGCTCCCCCTTCCATCCGTTTATATTTAGCAGACAAAGAAGAAACCGACTACATCAGATGTGCGAAGTCAGCTGACACCTACAGCCTCATACACCGTCTAACACCAGACCCACCTTCCAGTAAGAAGTCTTGGTATAGTTATGACAAAGTGAGTACCGATCAAGCGAGCTCTCAATTGTATTGTAAGTATTGCAAGCTCTATGGACATACCATAGATAAATGTGTAATAGCTCAATACAAAGGCTATAGTGAAACTCCTAAACCCAAACCGACTCCTCCAAAGTCTGGTAAGCCTGTGATGAATGTTGGTGTTCCTGTTAATGATCTTTCTCTCTTCAGCAAACACCTGTATCCTGGAACTGTCTTTGTCAACAGTACAGATTCGGAGGGACGTTTCAAATTGAAGATCTTGAGGGACACAGCAGCTCTTCGGCCAATAATATTGAAATCAGCTGTGCCTAACATCACCTACACCGGGGAAACCATCCTTATCACTGACCTCACTGCTACCACTCGGTATCCACTCGCCAGAGTCCACCTGAATTGTCCTTTCGTGACCGGTGAAGTCCAAGTCGCCATCAGGGAAAAGCCTTTTCCCATGTCTGGAGTGCAACTTCTCCTGGGCAATGACTTGGCCGAGGATCTGCAACCTTCCAACCTGATCATCATGGACAAACCCCTTGTATGTGACTCTGTAGTGGACAACCTCCATCTTAAAGTATGTTCCAGCAGAGGTCTACGAAAGTGATGAAGTTTCTCCTCCTGTTTTGGTGACCACCCGTGCACAAGCTACACGCCCGCAAACAGCTGACTCTACTGCAACCACTGTCCATCAAGACCATCAGAACCTACCACCGAATCTTACTATGTTGGAGTGCCGTAAGTTACAGAGGGAGGATCCTTCATTAACACCATTATTCTACCAGGCTGAGACTCAACCTGACAGTATCCCTGGGTTCTTCCTAGAGAATCAGTTGCTCTACCGCAGGAACAGACCCAGTAAGCTGACGGAGGATGACGATTGGGCAAATGTCGAACAACTAGTGGTTCCCACCAGCCTACGGCCCGATATTCTACACCTGGCCCACGGAGCACTTTCTCACTATGGTTTTAACAAAACCTATCACGGAATCAGACAAGACTACTCTGGCCAGGTATGGTTAAAGACGTCAAAAGTTACGTGCAGCAGTGTCATATATGTCAGATGACAGAGAAACCTAACATCCCGATTCCCAAGGCTCCCTTAATTCCCATCCTGGTGCCTGTGGAACCTTTCCACAGACTCATCATAGACTGTGTTGGTCCTTTACCCCGGATCAGATCTGGCAACGCTTATATACTAACCATCCTGTGTCCAACCACCAGATTCCCCATAGCAGTTCCTGTAAAGAACATTACGGCTGCTACGGTGGTAAAACAACTATTGAAGATCTTTACCCAATACTGATTTTCCACGGGAGATTTAAAGTGACTGTGGCACCAACTTCACCAGTGATCTCTTCAAGAAGACACTGGAAGAGTTCAACATCACTCAGGTATAGTCCAGCCCCTATCATCCTGCTTCACAGGGTTCTCTTGAACGTAGTCACCAAACGATTAAATCACTCCTAAAGAAATTTTGCAATGAAACCATGAAAGACTGGGATAAATAATTTGGCATCATCATGTGCATTTTCAAAAGTCTCCCAAATGAGTCTCTAGGAGTATTTCCTTATGAGATGCTCTACGGACGTAAGTGCCATACTCCTCTCAAAGCTTTTGAAGGCTCTTTACGTAATGCCACCTTCAGTGACCCTCAGAATGTGCCCCAGTTTCTTCAAAACGTAAAGTCCATTCTAAAGAAATTACGTAAATTGGCTAATGACAATCTATTGAAAGCTCAAGAGAGGAGGAAGACTCATTTTGATCAACGCAGCAAAATCAGGAAATTTAAACCAGGAGACTTCGTGTTGGCATATTTTCCTATCCCAGGTTCTCCATTGCAAAATAAGTTTTCAGGACCCTACCGCATCAAGGAGTGCAGAAAAAAACACAACTACGTTCTTGAGACTCCAGATAGGCAGCGGTGGACCCAGTTGTGCCACGTCAATCTTCTAAAGGAGTATAAAGGTATTCCCCCCCCTCCCCCACTGTGCTAATATCACTCTCCACTTTCAAAGATCCATACCTCCTGTTGGAAATTTCCAACACTAATACACTACTATTGTATTATAATACATCATTATTATATACTAACTACAGTAGTTATTATTTTCACTAACAGTATTATCAACCTAACTTAATGTTTTTCTATCTGCACATTAGTGCTAGAATTCTCACGACATCGAGCAACCAAACTGCGTGAGATAATGTCTATCTAGACAATTATATTACCAATATATTAGAGAATTGAATGTGGTTCTCTAATATTATCAGTATTCTGTGTAATAATTAACTACGGATAATATAACTCCCAATAATCCAAAACCGAGAGTTATAATCTGAAATTATTATCTAGTAGCAGTTTCATCTGTTACGTACAAATGCTATGGAGGGAATAAACATCCTCTCCATTTCTCGTTTAACACCATTTAACGAGAATATGATATAATTTAATTCCCTATAATTGCAACCCAGTTCTCATTAGCGTATTACATCAGTAATTACGCGGAAAAGAATTATCCGTGATTAGTAATTTCTGTTGTGAATGCGAGAAACGGGTTGAGGGAGGGCGGAGATGCCATTGCACACGAGGCGATAAGAGAGGCGAGATGCGTGGTAGTGACTGAAGAGTTTTCCAACCATAATTACGTTGCAACTCAACCAATAGTCACCAATTACCTCCCCACGTGTTCTACAGTGCCCCGCCAGTTAATAACGCGTCAACAATTGAAGCCACGGCCCGTAATTACGCGTACACAGCAGTGGACGCCTGGGACTGGCCGACGCGGTTTCAGCAGACCTTAGTATTTGATACGCTCATGTTAAGTATACCATTCTCGTTTGATGCATCATCCTAGATTGTATATTTGTGAGTAGTCTGTCATGATGAAGAATGAACAACAAATACACAACGTTATTTCATTTTCTTCATTCATTTAAATTTTAATGAATACTTGAAATAATTCGTAGCCTAATAGCATGTTACTTAAATTTCCCTGATTGCAGCGTTTATACGAGGAGCCGACAAGTTGTTTCTCTTCATTCGTGATATTCACTTCGGGTTCTTTCTTTATTGGTATTCTGTGACCACGAGGACGAATGACGAAATGGAGTTACAGAAGTCGTCTTACAGCTAAGACACCTATTTCGTATAAAATTTAGTTAAACTTACTATTGATTTCAATATAATTCATATAAGATCTTTGCACTAAATAATTTATTGCCAGAATTTATGATTTGGTAATTAAGGTGTTTGCTCTTACTGTTGCTCAATAATTCATAATCTTTAATATTCATTATTTGAGTTATCATATCTTTGAATCTATTTTAGTTTAGATTTGCTATGTTACTAACTCAACAATGAACTAGTGACGAACCACACTGGTTCCTAGATATATATGAACTTCTAGAAATACCCCCCCCCCCCAATGTTGATATTTGAGGCTTTGACTTTAATTAATTAATAATACAGTCTATTCATTATTTTCCAGTGATTATTCATTTCATTATTATACATAGGCACTGATTCCAAGTGAGACCTTCCCTGCTTCTCCGGAAAGCACTGACTCTGAGTCAGTGCCTTCCAACTCGGAAATCCGTAATGATCTTCCTAAAAAATTAGAGGACTGTAATAGTGCTCCTCTGCTATATTCTGATCCCATTCTCGCCTCTCCAGATATCACGAAGCCCTTCATCATCAATGTCGACGCCAGTGGTACCGGCATCGGGGGCGTCCTGATGCAACAACGAGGCGAGGAGGTTCTTCCTGTCCGCTACTATAGCTACAAGTTGAAGCCTCACCAGAAGAACTACAGCACTATCTTTTTCGATAGTGCTCTAGTGCTCTAGTCTAGATAGTGCGAACCCCTCTCCATCGTCCAGAATCTGCAACATTTCGAACCTTACCTACAAGGGAATCGGTCTATTACCATCTACTCGGACCAGAATCCCCTGCGGTTCCTACAACAAGCCCAATTCAACAATCAACGTCTTCTACGCTGGGCTCTGTACTTGCAGAATTTTAATCTGGAGATCTACTTCATCAAGGGTACAGACAACATCATAGCCGACGCCCTCTCCAGAGACAGCTACTCCTACCTCTACACCAGCTACTGAAGTAACCTAACCCGTAAGAGCAGGCTTTGGGGGAGAGCTGTTACGATAATCTCCTTCAAGAGAGATTTGGCCTGCTCTTTCCTATCGTCATGTTACTTCAGTACATCTACAACATCTAGATACTACAAGCAAGTGTAGTACATATTTAGTCAAATACGTTTTGCCAGGCGCTAACGTATCAGACACATGCTCTCCACCTCCCCCCTCCATCGTCGCCGATCACCAAACTACCATTTCCAGCCAGCCCGCTTCTGATTGGTGAATCGACGTCTGCACCACTGCACCTCTGCACCTCAGCGCCATCTACCTAGCCGATGTCTGGGCCTACACCAGCCATTGGAGTTAGAATATCCTGTGCTCTCAAGCTGAAACAACCATCTGATATACGCTCTGTCTATTAGTGGATGTTCTCAGCCAGCGCTTTATTATCAGCACCTGTTAATTTCATTTTTGTCTTTATTCATTTTAGAATAACGTCACCACTATTTTATTTTATGTTATTTTTTGACTTTATCATCTTGTTAGTTTGCACTGTACATAGCCAAGGAATTGTCTTATTCATAATTTGTTTTCAATTTAATTAAAGTTTCATTGTTCATACTATTTGTTTTGCTTGTTTTGCCTTACTTTGCCACAGGACACAATAGCTACGCAGTAATTTTTTTTTTAAATGTGATAGGTATTGATACCAGCGATTGGGAGGACTGCCGAACACCTACACTTCTTTTTTCCATCACAACATATATATATATATATTTATATATATATATATATATATATATATATATATATATATATATATATATATATATATATATATATATATATACATATATATATATATATATATATATATATATATATATATATATATATATATATATATATATATATATATATATATATAATGACAGTGTCCTAACCCTATATTTCTTCCTTCTCAGCTTAGAAGAGTCATATCTCCGTAGCCTTAGTGTTCTCTGGTGTTCAGGGAACATTTTCATGTGTGGAAAAACGTGGAGCGTGATTAAGCTGACTGTAAAATTGCCAGCTAAGAGGGCTTACGCCTTTTGGGGCACAAGACAGTGTCGAGCCATCCTGTTTCCCGCCAAGACGTTGTGACGCCTCCCGGCACCTGATTGGCCAGGTGAGGTCATGTGCCGGAAGTGACCAATGAAGAGAGCCCTCGGGTGGTGTGCTGTCACGAGGCGGAGGGCTCTCGGGGTGGCTGGCGCCTGGGCGGGAAAAGTACGTCACGAGCCGTCATAGAGTGAGGACGCGCTCGAGTGAGCTCCGGCTCAAGAGAGCCGTTTCCAATATATTTAAGCTTCGCTTCGATTCTGCAGACAGTCTGAGAAGCCATCCAACTTCCGTGGAGTACCCAGAAGCAAGGACGGACCGGATTAGAGAGCCAAGAGCTCTATCAAGAGTCTGCAGCAGAGGGAACGTTGGGCTGGTGACGTCTTGGACGCACAGAGGACCAGTATTCCACATCAAGCGAGAAGCTACGGCCGGGATAAATCTACTGGCAGTGAGGCGAGGGGAAGCTGTGCTGGACTGCCAGGTGCCGACAGTGCCAGTGAGAGTGAGGACGATGTCAGAGGTACCTGTCTCCAGTACCCCAGAGAATAGGAGGAGGAAGGCAGTACCTGTTAAGTGAGAGCACAGCGAAGACGCGTTACCACGAGGACGACGGAGGAACCTGTGTGTGTGGGAACTGTTCATTAGGAGACCAGAAGCCAGGACCAGGAACCTCAACATCCCTAACAGAGGGCGAGTCGGCTGCGTGGTTGGAATGAATTAAGGTAGATAATTGTTCCTCCCTTTACCACTTTTGATCTAGGCGAGCTAGGGTATTTTATATGTTGTGAACATTTCTACTCATCATTTTATTGTCTAAGTGACAGAATATTAGGCTAGGAGCCGAGAGCTCATTTAGGCATGAATTGGTGTGTGTGAACATTAAGGCGGGGACCTAGTAGTCGTACCTAGTCATATGTTGTACCTAGTCATATGTCGTACCCAGTAGCCAGAACGCACTTCTTGTCCTACTATGCAAGGCCCGATTTGCCTAATAAGCCAAGTTTTCCTGAATTAGGATATTTTTCGATTTTTCTCTTACGAATTGAAAAAGATATCCATTTCATTATGTACGAGTAAAGTTCTTTTAATTTGAGTTAAAACTAACGTAGATATATCACCTACCCTACCTAACCTAACCTAACCTATCTTAACCTAACTTAAACTAACATAACTAAGTCAATAATTTATGTTCTTAATAATAATAATAATTCAAATAAACCAATTGGAAAGAATAATTTGAAAATAAAGAAAATCACTCGGCCTTCTAGGCAAATAGAGTCTTGCATTGTAGGCCAAGAAGAGCGTTCTGGCTACTAGGCTACTACTATATATATATATTATATAATATATATAGATATATATATATACATATATATATATATATATATATATATATATATATATATATATATATATATATATATATATATATATATATGTCGTACCTAGTAGCCAGAATGCACTTCTCAGCCTACTATGCAAGGCCCAATTTGCCTAATAAGCCAAGTTTTCATGAATTAATTGTTTTTCGACTACCTAACCTACCTAACCTAACCTAACCTAACGTTTTCGGCTACCTAACCTAACCTAACCTAGAAAGATAGGTTAGGTTAGGTTAGGTAGGGATGGTTAGGTTCGGTCATATATCTACGTTAATTTTAACTCCAATAAAAAAAAAATGACCTCATACATAATGAAATGGGTAGCTTTATCATTTCATAAGAAAACAATTTGAAAAAATATATTAATTCAGTAAAACTTGGCTTATTAGGCAAATCGGGCCTTGCATAGTAGGCTGACAAGAGCGTTCTGGCTACTAGGTACGACATATATATATATATGTCGTACCTAGTAGCCAGAACTCACTTCTCAGCCTACTATTCAAGGCCCGATTTGCCTAATAAGCCAAGTTTTCCTGAATTAATATATTTACTATAATTTTTTTCTTATGAAATGATAAAGCAACCCTTTTCTCTATGTATGAGGTCAATTTTTTTATTGGAGTTAAAATTAACGTAGATATATGACCGAACCTAACCAACCCTACCTAACCTAACCTAACCTATATTTATAGGTAAGGTTAGGTTAGGTAGCCAAAAAAAGCTAGGTTAGGTTAGGTTAGGTAGGTTAGGTAGACGAAAAAACATTATTTCATGAAAACTTGGCTTATTAGGCAAATCGGGTCTTGAATAGTAGGCTGAGAAGTGCGTTCTGGCTATTAGGTACGACATATATATATATATATATATATATATATATATATATATATATATATATATATATATATATATATATATATATATATGTCGTACCTAGTAGCCAGAACGCACTTCTCAGCCTACTATGCATGGCCCGATTTGCCTAATAAGCCAAATTTTCATGAATTAATTGTTTTTCGACTACCTAACCTACCTAACCTAACCTAACCTAACTTTTTCGGCCACCTAACCCAACCTAACCTATAAAGATTGGTTAGGTTAGGTTAGGTAGGGTTGGTTAGGTTCGGTCATATATCTACGTTAATTTTAACTCCAATAAAAAAAAATCGACCTCATACATAATGAAATGGGTAGCTTTATCATTTCATAAGAAAAAAATTAGAGAAAATATATTAATTCAGGAAAACTTGGCTTATTAGGCAAATCGGGCCTTGCATAGTAGGCTGAGAAGTGCGTTCTGGCTACTAGGTACGACATATATATATATATATATATATATATATATATATATATATATATATGTCGTACCTAGTAGCCAGAACGCACTTTTCAGCCTACTACGCATGGCCCGATTTGCCTAATAAGCCAAGTTTTCCTGAATTAATATATTTTCTCTAATTTTTTTCTTATGAAATGATAAAGCTACCCATTTCATTATGTATGAGGTCAATTTTTTTTATTGGAGTTAAAATTAACGTAGATATATGACCGAACCTAACCAACCCTACCTAACCTAACCTAACCTATCTTTATAGGTTAGGTTAGGTTAGGTAGCCCAAAAAGGTAGGTTAGGTTAGGTTAGGTAGGTTAGGTTGTCGAAAAACAATTAATTCATGAAAACTTGGCTTATTAGGCAAATCGGGCCTTGCATAGTAGGCAGAGAAGTGAGTTCTGGCTACTAGGTACGACATATACATATATATATATATATGTTGTACCTAGTAGCCAGAACGTCGTACTCGGCCTGCTATGCAAGGCCCGATTTGCCTAATAAGCCAAGTTTTCATGAATTAATATATTTTCTCTAATTTTTGTCTTATGTAATGATAAAGCTACCCATTTCGTTATGTATAAGGTTATTTTTTTTTATTGGAGTTAAAATTAACGTAGATATATGACCGAACCTAACCAACCCTACCTAACCTAACCTAACCTATATTTATAGGTTAGGTTAGGTTAGGTAGCCGAAAAAGTTAGGTTAGGTTAGGTTAGGTAGGTTAGGTAGTCGAAAAACAATTAATTCATGAAAACTTGGCTTATTAGGCAAATCGGGCCTTGCGTAGTAGGCTGAGAAGTGGGTTCTGGCTACTAGGTACGACACACATATATATATATATATATATATATATATATATATATATATATATATATATATATATATATATATATATATATATATATATATATATATATATATATATATATATGTCGTACCTAGTAGCCAGAATGCACTTCTCAGCCGACACTCCGCCTGTCTCCTTATAGTGCTCTATGCACTCCTCGCCCTTCGCGAGATTCGGGAGGACATATCCTCCACATGCGTCATTTCCCAAGATGACTTGTGCCTCCATCTTGGGCATTGATGCACAGACCCCCACCACTAGGGTCTGGCAGCCATAATCAGAATTCAGAGTCACCTGGTGTAGGGTCATCCGCACTGGGCCTCCCACAGTGGTCACACTTGCCATCCCCACACTGGTACTCTCGTAACCCTCGGGGAACAGGGTTTTGCTCACCAGGGTAAAATCTGCCCCAGTGTCTCTTAATATCTTCACCAGGATGGGGTCTGCGTCCCCCATCCTTACAGTTCCCTCACACACGAATGGGTGAACTCTTTTCTCCCCACTCAGTGCTTGTTCACCCCGCACCCTCTCGGCCATCTGGTCCTCGACCCTCACGAAAGCAACGTTCCCCCGCTGCTTAAGGCAACTGCAGTCCCGCGAGAAGTGTCCGAATCCCCCACAATTGAAGCAGCGAAGCTTCCCCGTCGGAGACCATCCACCACCGCTCGTCCTGGCACCGCCTCCAGAGGCCGTCGCTCCGTGCGTCTTCCTCGCACCATCCATCGACTCCTTCGTCGCAGCAACAGCTCCTGAGCTCTCAGCTTGGGAGTTCTTTACCGGCTCCACAGCACTCTTCGATCTTCTGTTGTCCCCACTCGAGAGGTGGGACTTGGGAGAACTCGCTCCTGTCCTCCATCCGTCCGTCCTTCTATAATTTCTACCATTTCTGGAGTATACGGGCGGTCGGTGCTGTCCCTCTCTGCGTGAGCGTAAGGCTTCTTTCAGCATGTCAGCTCTGTCGGCTGCGGCCCTCAGGTCCTTTATGTCCGCCTCCTTTACTCGCACCCTGATCTCAGGAGAGAGCACGGACATAAACTTCTCTATGACCATAAGCCTCTTGGCATCCTCAGCCGACTTCGCTCCTTCAGACTCCAGCCACTTCAGGAACTTTCTCTCCATGTCCCTCGCCGTCTCCGCATAAGATTTTCCTGGCGAACGGGTACATTCCCTGAATCTCTTCCTGTAGCATTCCGGCGTTAACTTGAACGAGTGGAGCACAGCCCTCTTTACAGCATCGTAGTTGGTACACTCTTGGAGGTCGAGCATATTGTAGGCTTCACGAGCTTCACCAGTGAGCCTACCCTGAACCAGCTCCGCCCACTCCGCCCTCGGCCACTTCTTCAAGGTGGCGACCCTCTCGAAGTGGTCGAAGAAACCTTCAGCTTCATTTGGTAGAAAGACCGGCAAATCTCGCTTCCTCACTCGGCGGTCTTCCTGCTGTGGCGGAACAGGTGGAGCTAGCCCTAGCTCAGCTCGCTTCAGCTCCACATCCTTGTTAGCTTCTATCTCCTGCTGTTTCAGTCTAGCTTCTAGCTCGCGCTCCTCTCGCCTTAGCTGTGCTTTTCGCTCTTGTTCTTCCCTGTGCAGCTGTGCTTCTCGCTCTTGTTCTTCCCTGCGCTGCTGTGCCTCTCGCTCTTCTTTGCGCTGCTTTGCCTCTCGCTCTTCCTTGCGCTGCTGTGCCTCTCGCTCTTCTTTGCGCTGCTGTGCCTCTGCTTCTCGCTCTTCTTGTTTCAGCTGTGCCTCCAGCTGCAGCTTCAATATTTCCAGCTTGACGCTGCGCCTGCTGCCGCTGGATCCCCTGCTGCTTCCACCAATGCTCAGATGTTCTCCCATACTGGCAGGTGTTTGTTGCCGTTCCTTCCCCAAAGCTTCGTCTCGTGCTCTGAGCTGTGCCATGATCTCCAGTCTTCTCTCTCCCACTTTGGAAGATTTCAGCTTTATCCCAAAATGGTCTGCTATCGATTGTAACTGTGCCTTGGTGCACTCTTCCAGCACCTGCTCATCTCTAGTGTCAATGAACCTTGTGACTTTATCATCCTCCATCTTGTGCTATGAGTGATAACCTGTACCGGATACCTAATACCACTGCAAAGTACCACAACTGCAACCTTTATCTTGATCGTTATCCTGGCGAGGTCGCCAATGTCGGGGTTCACCATAAGAGGGGCGAGTAACAGTATACCCAAGGTCACTCACCGTAGCCCTGCAGGTCTTCACTCTATCCTCGCGGCGCCACTGTACGCCAGGAGAGTATCCCAGTCAATCCCAACCGGCCTCTGATCGAGAATGAGTGAGAACACTGCTTGTTCTCTTTATAGCTGTGTGCCCGCCCCGACACTAGGCCCTACTACTAACCACAAGGTCGCCAACTGGTGTTTCCCGTGTCCAGTAACACGTCAGTGGTTTTGTTGAATTGTGGTAGCAGTGGCAAGAACACACTCAATAGATCTGATATCAGGCAGGTATTTATTCCTATCACTCTATTTCCTTTCATGTATTATATAGCCACAAGAAATATGGAGGGGATGATAAAAACACCAAAGTATTTTGTGTTTTACTTAAAACTCAAGACAACACATAATTATATCAATAAGCAAACAGCTATTTCATGCGGGAGTCGCTCGTTCTCACAAATAATCATGAACTCGCCAAGCTGGCAATGCTCCCCCTCACGTCAATGTCAAAATCAGCTGGGCAACTCCCACCGCGTGAATGTTCGTTTATTTGTTTGCCTGGCATGAGGCGCCTGTTTCTTTAAATTCTCAAGGATCACTAAATGTTCAAACACACAATATTTGCAACAATAGCACGTAAATACTTCGCTGCACTGATCTTGAGCTCAATCAAACATTTCTATATTAATGAACACAATAATTCACTATCTTGGTATAGCACTCTGCACTTCATTTAATGATAACGTATGCAAGTATATATCACTGGAGTTCTCAGTAATTCCTTTCGTGGACGAATATTCAATTGATCACTGCACACATGAATGGTTATTCAATACACAAACATCGACATATATATATATATATATATATATATATATATATATATATATATATATATATATATATATATATATATATATATATATATATATATATATATATATATATATATATATATAGATAAATCATAGATATCAATAATGGTAATAATATAGTTACTGGGCACATAGCCTAACACCAAATACTGGTACATTTATATATATATATTCTCTCACTAAATGATCATATTAAAGTCTCATGAAAGACATTATCCACAGAGTATATTCATCAATTACTCCGGGTGCCTGCACACACCAATAATAAAAATAATAAATACCGTGAGTGCTCTATGTAGCCCCACTCTGCACACTGGTGCCTTACTGTGACATAGGTGAGCCTTACTCACGACATACAAAATACTCTGGCTAAATAATATAGCTGACTAAAGGGGAATTGGGAGGGAAACTAGAATCACCTACTTCCACCTATCCTCCAGTGAGAGTTGAGTTGTAGCTCCTGGTCCAGGCTCCTGCCTCGTGTAGGGAACGCCCCCACACACACCCTGTCGTGTCCTCCAGGAACTCAATCAACGTCCCAAAAGAAATGCGTCGTCTCCGTGTTCTGTCCTCCGCGGGTCCCTGCTCTTCCTCCACGTCTTGTAGGGTTGGAGTCGGTCTCCCGGCCGTCAACTTCTCCTCCCAACTACGGCTGCCTGCCTACGTCTCGGCTGCAGTCGTATGGATTCCCAATTAGTGTCTTCTTTCACTTCTTCCCAGTGGATTGGCCCAGCCGCTACGTCGTCACTGTGAAGCTATCAGATATCCCAGACGATACTGCCTAGTCTTCACTCTTGCACATTACCCGACCCTGGAGCACTTGATGCTCAATATTCCGTCAATTCCCTCTTCGGTCCACACATGGAATGAAGGAAGACTTCTCAGCATACGTGCAGACTACGGGTGACGCGTAAGATCCACGGGAGTGGCGTATTACTGTCAGATTGACAGGATCAACCTTCACACATCCGTTCACCCTGACGTGTCGTGTCAGACTGATTCCCTCACGGAGGATTGGCCCAGCCACTACGTCATCACTGTGAAGCTATCAGCCGTCACATACGTCGCTGCCTAGACTCCACTCTTGCACAACACCTGTCCACGGAGCACTTGATGCTCAATATTCTGTCAGTTCCTTCTCTGGTCCAACACATGAACGAAGGAAGACCCCACAGGTGATGGCAGACCACGGGTGATGCGTAAATCCTCCGGAGACGGGGTAAACTGTCCAACTGACAGGGCCCCTCAGCGCACGTCCGACCTCCTTGACGTGCTGTCTTAGACTGATGGCGCCAGAGTCGCGCACTGACCGGACCCCCTTCCTTCGTGACGTCATATTCGCCATGGGAGGTTTTCATTGGCTCCCTGTGCCACGTCGCTGTCGGTGATCAATATGGTGTCACTGACGTCACACAGTTTTGGCGGCAAAACGGAGGAGCCCGCGCCATATTGGCTTCCTAAAGTGCCTATACCACAGCCCAAAATACTCTTCTTTTACAAATTTCTCGCCACTTCGAGAACACTACAATCTCCCACATATACCAAACTGATGCCTGCGACGTAGAGAACGCTCGGGTAAAGTGGACATGACTCTTTCAGCAGGCGTGGGAGAAATATAAGGGGGGGGGGGGGAACACCGTATACTTGCATAAACCACAAGTGAAGATTAACAATCTTTGGACAACACCCACCAGTGGGCCTCGAACCCAGAAAGCACAACTACCTTCCAGTAGCTGCCATAACTAGTACGCCTTAACCCACTACACCATCAGACCCTACAAAAGAAGTAGAGACTTCGAGATATATATACACCTCAAGGTGTAGTTCGAGGTAGTTCGAGGCCCACTGGTGGGTGTTGTCCAAAGATTGTTAATCTTCACTTGTGGTTTATGCAAGTGTAGGCTTATAGCATGGACACGAGTTCTCTCACATTAACAGTGGGTTGATGAAAAAACGTATAGTAACCTCTCACTTGTCTAGTGCCCTCAGGAAGTGGAGATATTTGAGGTGTATATATATCTCGAAGTCTCTACTTCTTTTGTAGGGTCTGATGGTGTAGTGGGTTAAGGCGTACTAGTTATGGCAGCTATTGGAAGGTAGTTGTGCTTTCTGGGTTCGAGGCCCACTGGTGGGTGTTGTCCAAAGATTGTTAATCTTCAATTGTGGTTTATGCAAGTATAGGCATATATATATATATATATATATATATATATATATATATATATATATATATATATATATATATATATATATATATATATGTGTGTGTGTATATTTATTATAGGGCGTAGTGGGTTACCTGGTTTGTGAATCTTAACATTGCCATAGGCATATCCTAAGCCATAGTCGCCTTGAAGTTTATTGAAATGCACACTACCTTTCTTTGCGTTGATTGCTGTAATTGTTTTGTTTACTTTCCGTTTAACGTCTTTCACAGGGTTCCTCGCGATTCGTTGAAATTTGATGTCATCACTAAGGATGTCGCTAATTTTGTTCATGTATTCTTGGGTAGGAATCAATACATGTGATGCTGTCTTGTCGGCTTTTCTTATTGTTACGTCTTTCAGATTTTTTAGTTTTTTGCTGATTCTTTGAGTCGTGGGGTTAAGATTGTAGATGAATATGTTCCTCTTTTTTCCCCGCTTCTGCTAGTAGTTCAGCCTGAAGTGTGTCAGTGGTGATGACTTTTTTGTTGTCTTCTAGCTTATGGATGTCGTCCAGAAGCATTTCGATTTACAGACGTTTTTGATGCATCTTTGGTTTAGATATGAATTGACAATTTAGACCAAGATTTAAGAGGTCTCGTTGGTCCTGGGTAAGATCATAAGAAGTCAGGTTAATGTAGCCATCTTTAGAACGAGGGATCTTTAACTGTCCACCGTTTAGGGCTATTAACTTACGGAGTGTCTTTGTTTCTACATGAGTTTTATGTTGTTGTTTCAGGTTAAATAGTTCACTGTTGATGGGTTGCTTCTTATGTTCTCATGTTTCACCCCCCCATTTATCTCTTATGGATCCCCCCATGTTTTCCCCTTTATTGTCTTATCACCTGACCCAGTGCGGGTATTAATCAACCAGTCCTGAAAATTCCTTTCACTTGAGAATGAACCATGGAGGTTTGAAACGTTGTGAAAATTGTATAAATAGTTGTAATACATTCTATAGTAATTCACTTCTTTTTTTCACTTTGAAATTACGAAAATGAGTTTTGGAGAACTCCCCTTTCAGCTAAGTCCTGATGCTAAGAAAATAGTTAGAGGTATAGAAGCCCTAAACCATAAGTTTGTAAATACAGAATATGCGGTCATAATCAATGAGACATATATATATATATATATATATATATATATATATATGTCGTACCTAGTAGCCAGAACGCACTTCTCAGCCTACTATGCAAGGCCAAATTTGCCTAATAAGCCAAGTTTTCCTGAATTAATATATTTTCTCTAATTTTGTTCTTATGAAATGATAAAGCTACCCATTTCATTATGTATGAGGTCATTTTTTTTTTATTGGAGTTAAAATTAACGTAGATATATGACCGAACCTAACCAACCCTACCTAACCTAACCTAACCTATCTTTATAGGTGAGGTTAGGTTAGGTAGCCGAAAAAGTTAGGTTAGGTTAGGTTAGGTAGGTTAGGTACTCGAAAAACAATTAATTCATGAAAACTTGGCTTATTAGGCAAATCGGGCCTTGAATAGTAGGCTGATAAGTGCGTTCTGGCTACTAGGTACGACATATATATATATATATATATATATATATATATATATATATATATATATATATATATATATATGTCGTACCTAGTAGCCAGAACGCACTTCTCAGCCTACTATGCAAGGCTCAATTTGCCTAATAAGCCAAGTTTTCCTGAATTAATATATTTTCTCTAATTTTTTTCTTATGAAATGATAAAGCTACCCATTTCATTATGTATGAGGTAAATTTTATTTTATTGGAGTTAAAATTAACGTAGATATATGACCGAACCTAACCAACCCAACCTAACCTAACCTAACCTATCTTTATAGATTAGGTTAGGTTAGGTAGCCGAAAAAGTTAGGTTAGGTTAGGTTAGGTAGGTTAGGTAGCCGAAAAAGCATTATTTCATGAAAACTTGGCTTATTAGGCAAATTGGGCCTTGCATAGTAGGCTGAGAAGTGTGTTCTGGCTACTAGGTACGACATATATATATATATATATATATATATATATATATATATATATATATATATATATATATATATATATATATATATATATATATATATATATAAAAGTTAGTGAGGGTACCACCTCTGGTGCCAATGTGGGGACCGATATATATATATATATATATATTTATATATATATATATATATATATATATATATATATATATATATATATATATATATATATATATATATATATATATATATGTCGTACCTAATAGCCAGAACGCACTTCTCAGCCTACTATTCAAGGCCCGATTTGCCTAATAAGCCAAGTTTTCATGAATTAATGTTTTTTCGTCTACCTAACCTACCTAACCTAACCTAACCTAGCTTTTTTTGGCTACCTATCCTAACCTTACCTATAAATATAGGTTAGGTTAGGTTAGGTAGGGTTGGTTAGGTTCGGTCATATATCTACGTTAATTTTAACTCCAATAAAAACAAATTGACCTCATACATAGAGAAAAGGGTTGCTTTATCATTTCATCAGAAAAAAATTATAGTAAATATATTAATTCAGGAAAACTTGGCTTATTAGGCAAATCGGGCCTTGAATAGTAGGCTGAGAAGTGAGTTCTGGCTACTAGGTACGACATATATATATATATATATATATATATATATATAAAACTCACACCCCAGAAGTGACTCGAACCCATACTGCCAGGAGCATTGCAACTGGTATGTACAGGTTTCCTTAATCCACTTGACCATCATGACCGGACATACAGAAGTGATAGCCAAAGTTATTTGAACCACTTCCCTGCCGGCACTCGGATGGTAATCTTGGGCATAGCATTTTATCAAATCATCTCATTCTTTGGGGCTCACGTGTGCCCCAAAGAATGAGGTGATTTGATAAAATGTTATATATATGATATATGATAAAATATGAAATGTTATATATATGATAAAATATATATATATATATATATATATATATATATATATATATATATATATATATAAATATAAATATATATATATATATATATATATATATATATATATATATATTTATATTTATTTATATATATATATATATATATTTATATATATATATACATATATATATACATATATATATATATATATATATATATATATATATATATATATATATATATATATATATATATATATTTTATCATATATATAACATTTCATATTTTATCATATATCATATATATAACATTTTATCAAATCACCTCATTCTTTGGGGCACACGTGAGCCCCAAAGAATGAGATGATTTGATAAAATGCTATGCCCAAGATTACCATCCGAGTGCCGGCAGGGAAGTGGTTCAAATAACTTTGGCTATCACTTCCGTATGTCCGGTCATGATGGTCAAGTGGATTAAGGTATCCTGTACATACCAGTTGCAATGCTCCTGGCAGTATGGGTTCGAGTCACTTCTGGGGTGTGAGTTTTCAGTTGTATATAGTACTGGGGACCATTCAGGCTTGTTAGCATTTGTGTTCCTCACGTGTTCCCCAATGAATGAGGTGATTTGATAAAATGCTATGCCCAAGATTAACATCCGAGTGCTGGCAGGGAAGTAATTTAAATAGCTTTGGCTATCACTTCCTTATGTCCGGTCGTGATGGTCAAGCGGATTAAGGCGTCCTCTACATACCAGTTGTGTTGCTCCTGGCAGTATGGGTTCGAGTCACTTCTAGGGTGTGAATTATCAGTTGCATATAGTCCTGGGGACCATTCAGGCTTCTTCGCATTTATGTTCCTCACGTGTGCCCCAATGAATGAGGTGATTTGATAAAATGCTATGCCCAAGATTAACATCCGAGTGCTGGCAGGGAAGTAATTTAAATAGCTTTGGCTATCACTTCCTTATGTCCGGTCGTGATGGTCAAGCGGATTAAGGCGTCCTGTACATACCAGTTACAATGCTCCTGGCAGTATGGGTTCGAGTCACTTCTGGGGTGTGAGTTTTCAGTTGCATATAGTCCTGGGGACCATTCAGGCTTGTTAGCATTTGTGTTCCTCACGTGTTCCCCAATGAATGAGGTGATTTGATAAAATGTTATGCCCAACATTACTATCCGAGTGCTGGTGGGGAAGTGGTTCAAATAGCTTTGGCTATCACTTCCTTATGTTCGGTCGTGATGGTCAAGCGGATTAAGGCATCCAGTACATACCAGTTGCGTTGCTCCTGGCAGTGTGCGTTCGAGTCACTTCTGGGGTGTGACTCGATGATAGCTTTGGCTATCACTTCCTTATGTTCGGTCGTGATGGTCAAGCGGATTAAGGCGTCCAGTACATACCAGTTGCGTTGCTCCTGGCAGTGTGCGTTCGAGTCACTTCTGGGGTGTGACTCGATGATAGCTTTGGCTATCACTTCCTTATGTTCGGTCGTGATGGTCAAGCGGATTAAGGCGTCCGGTACATACCAGTTGCGTTGCTCCTGGCAGTGTGCGTTCGAGTCACTTCTGGGGTGTGAGTTTTCAGTTGCATATAGTCCTGGGGACCATTCAGGCTTGTTAGCATTTGTGTTCCTCACGTGTGCCCCAAAGAATGAGGTAATTTGATAAAATGCTATGCCCAAGATTACCATCCGAGTGCCGGCGGGGAAGTGGTTCAAATAGCTTTGGCTATCACTTCCTTATGTCCCGTCGTGATTGTCAAGCGGATTAAGGTGTCCTGTACATACCAGTTGTGTTGCTCCTGGCAGTATGGGTTCGAGTCACTTCAGGGGTGTGAGTTTTCAGTTGCATATAGTCCTGGGGACCATTCAGGCTTGTTCGCATTTGTGTTCCTCACGTGTGCCCTAAAGAATGGGGTGATTTGATAAAATGCTATGCCCAAGATTACCATCCGAGTGCCGGCGGGGAAGTGGTTCAAATAGCTTTGGCTATCACTTCCTTATGTCCGGTCGTGATGGTCAAGCGGATTTAGGCGTCCTGTACATATTAGTTGCGTTGTTCCTGGCAGTATGGGTTCGATTCACTTCTGGGGTTTGAGTTTTCAGTTTCAAATTGTCCTGGGGACCATTCAGGCTTGTTTGCATTTGTGTTCCTCATGTGTGCCCCAAAGAATGAGGTGATTTGATAAAATGCTATGCCCAAGATTACCATGCGAGTGCCGGCGGGGAAGTGGTTCAAATAGCTTTGGCTATCACTTCCTTATGTCCGGTTGTGATGGTCAAGTAGATTAAGGCGTCCTGTACATACCAGTTGCATTGCTCCTGGCAGTATGGGTTCGAGTCACTTCTGGGGTGTGAGTTTTCTGTTACATATAGTCCTGGGGACCATTCAGGCTTGTTCGTATTTGTGTTCCTCACGTGTGCCACAAAGAATGAGGTGATTTGATAAAATGCTATGCCCAAAATTACCATCCGAGTGCCGGCGGGGAAGTGGTTCAAATAGCTTTTCCTATCACTTTCTTATGTCCGGTTGTGATGGTCAAGCGGATTAAGGCGTCCTGTACATACCAGTTGCGTTGCTCCTGGCAGTATGGGTTCGATTCACTTCTGGGGTGTGAATTTTCAGTTGCATATAGTCCTGGGAACCATTCAGGCTTGTTCGCATTTCTGTTCCTCACGTGTGCCCCCAAAAAAGAGGTGATTTGATAAAATGCTATGCCCAAGATTACCATCCGAGTGCCGGCGGGGAAGTGGTTCAAATAGCTTTGGCTATCACTTCCTTATGTCCCGTCGTGATTGTCAAGCGGATTAAGGTGTCCTGTACATACCAGTTGTGTTGCTCCTGGCAGTATGGGTTCGAGTCACTTCAGGGGTGTGAGTTTTCAGTTGCATATAGTCCTGGGGACCATTCAGGCTTGTTCGCATTTGTGTTCCTCACGTGTGCCCTAAAGAATGGGGTGATTTGATAAAATGCTATGCCCAAGATTACCATCCGAGTGCCGGCGGGGAAGTGGTTCAAATAGCTTTGGCTATCACTTCCTTATGTCCGGTCGTGATGGTCAAGCGGATTTAGGCGTCCTGTACATACTAGTTGCGTTGTTCCTGGCAGTATGGGTTCGATTCACTTCTGGGGTGTGAGTTTTCAGTTTCAAATTGTCCTGGGGACCATTCAGGCTTGTTTGCATTTGTGTTCCTCACGTGTGCCCCAAAGAATGAGGTGATTTGATAAAATGCTATGCCCAAGATTACCATCCGAGTGCCGGCAGAGATGTGGTTCAAATAGCTTTGGCTATCACTTCCTTATGTCCGGTTGTCATGGTCAAGCGGATTAAGGCATCCTGTACATACCAGTTGCGTTGCCCCTGGCAGTATGGGTTCGAATGTCTTCTGGGGTGTGAGTTTTTAGTTGCATATAGTCCTGGGTTCCATTCAGGCTTGTTCGCATTTTGTGTTCCTCACATGTGCCCCAAAGAATGAGGTGATTTGATAAAATGCTATGCCCAAGATTAAAATCCGAGTGCCGGCGGGGAAGTGGTTCAAATAGCTTTGGCTATCACTTCGTTATGTCCGGTCGTGATGGTCAAGCGGATTAAGGCGTCCTGTACATACCAGTTGTGTTCCTCCTGGCAGTATGGGTTCGAGTCACTTCAAGGGTGTGAGTTTTTAGTTGCATATAGTCCTGGGGACCATTCAGGCTTGTTCGCATTTGTGTTCCTCACGTGTGCCCCAAAGAATGAGGTGATTTGATAAAATGCTATGCCCAAGATTACCATCCGAGTGCCGGCGGGGAAGTGGTTCAAATAGCTTTTCCTATCACTTCCTTATGTCCGGTTGTGATGGTCAAGCGGATTAAGGCGTCCTGTACATACCAGTTGTGTTGCTCCTGGCAGTATGGGTTCGAGTCACTTCTGGGGTGTGAGTTTTAGTTGCATATAGTCCTGGGAACTCACTTCTCAGCCTACTATTCAAGGCCCGATTTGCCTAATAAGCCAAGTTTTCCTGAATTAATATATTTACTATAATTTTTTTCTTATGAAATGATAAAGCAACCCTTTTCTCTATGTATGAGGTCAATTTTTTTTATTGGAGTTAAAATTAACGTAGATATATGACCGAACCTAACCAACCCTACCTAACCTAACCTATCCTATATTTATAGGTAAGGTTAGGTTAGGTAGCCAAAAAAAGCTAGGTTAGGTTAGGTTAGGTAGGTTAGGTAGACGAAAAAACATTAATTCATGAAAACTTGGCTTATTAGGCAAATCGGGCCTTGAATAGTAGGCTGAGAAGTGCGTTCTGGCTATTAGGTACGACATATATATATATATATATATATATATATATATATATATATATATATATATATATATATATATATGTCGTACCTAGTAGCCAGAACGCACTTCTCAGCCTACTATGCAAGGCCCGATTTGCCTAATAAGCCAAGTTTTCCTGAATTAATATATTTTCTTTTTTTTTCTTATGAAATGATAAAGCTACCTATTTCATTATGTATGAGGTCAATGTTATTTTATTGGAGTTAAAATTAACGTAGATATATGACCGAACCTAACCTAACCTAACCTAACCTATCTTTATAAGTTAGGTTAGGTTAGGTAGCCGAAAAAGTTAGGTTAGGTTGGGTTAGGTAGGTTAGGTAATCGAAAAAACAATAATTTATGAAAACCTGGCTTATTAGGCAAATCGGGCCTTGCATAGTAGGCTGAGAAGTGCGTTCTGGCTACAAGGTACGACATATATATATATGTCGTACCTAATAGCCAGAACGCACTTCTCAGCCTACTATGCAAGGCCCGATTTCCCTAATAAGCCAAGTTTTCATGAATTAATGTTTTTAGAAGAAAATGAAAACTTGGCTTATTAGGCAAATCGGGCCTTGCATAGTAGGCTGAGATGTGCGTTCTGGCTACTAGGTACGACATACACACACACACACACACACACACACACACACACACATATATATATATATATATATATATATATATATATATATATATATATATATATATATATATATATATATATATATATGCGAACAAGCCTGAATGGTCCCCAGGACAATATGCAACTGAAAACTCACACCCCAGAAGTGACTCGAACCCATACTCCCAGAAGCAACGCAACTGGTATGTACAAGACGCCTTAATCCACTTGACCATCACGACCGGACATAATGAGGTGATAGCCGGGGCTATTTGAACCACCCCACCGCCGGCACTCGGATAGTAATCTTGGGCATAGCATTTTACCAAATCACCTCATTCTTTGGGGCACACGTGAGGAACACATATGCGAACAAGCCTGAATGGTCCCCAGGACAATAGGCAACTGAAAACTCACACCCCAGAAGTGACTCGAACCCATACTCCCAGAAGCAACGCAACTGGTATGTACAAGACGCCTTAATCCACTTGACCATCACGACCGGACAAAATGAGGTGATAGCCTTTTCAGTTGCATATTGTCCTGGGGACCATTCAGGCTTGTTCGCATTTGTGTTCCTCACGTGTGCCCCAAAGAATGAGGTGATTTGGTAAAATGCTATGCCCAAGATTACTATCCGAGTGCCGGCGGTGGGGTGGTTCAAATAGCCCCGGCTATCACCTCATTATGTCCGGTCGTGATGGTCAAGTGGATTAAGGCGTCTTGTACATACCAGTTGCGTTGCTTCTGGGAGTATGGGTTCGAGTCACTTCTGGGGTGTGAGTTTTCAGTTATATATATATATATATATATATATATATATATATATATATATATATATATATATATATAT
Source organism: Procambarus clarkii (assembly GCF_040958095.1). Classification (NCBI taxonomy): domain Eukaryota; kingdom Metazoa; phylum Arthropoda; class Malacostraca; order Decapoda; family Cambaridae; genus Procambarus; species Procambarus clarkii. The sequence continues at coordinate 8,046,049 of NC_091168.1, forward strand.
ATATATATATATATATATATGTCGTACCTAATAGCCAGAACGCACTTCTCAGCCTACTATACAAGGCCCGATTTGCCTAATAAGCCAAGTTTTCATGAATTAATTGTTTCTCGACTACCTAACCTACCTAACCTAACCTAACCTAACTTTTTCGGCTACCTAACCTAACCTAACCTATAAAGATAGGTTAGGTTAGGTTAGGTAGGGTTGGTTAGGTTCGGTCATATATCTACGTTATTTTTAACTCCAATAAAAAAAATTGACCTAATACATAATGAAATGTATGAGGTCATTGCGAGGCACTACACATCAAGAAGTCAACACCAGCAATCAACAGCCAATTAATGCACAACTATATTCTACCCACCTCAAGACTCCGCTCCAATATTGAAGCATCAAGAAATATGCGCCAATAGGCCCTCTGCAATTACTTCCATTCTTACCTTCAATACCCATTGTTTCGTGTTCTATCCTATGTTGAAAGTTTTGTTCACCTCATCCAAAACTGTTGTAACATATCACCTCACCCAAAATGTAGGTATAAAATGAAAAATGAAAGCTGTTTAAATCATAGCATAAGTAAGAACTCTGTTTAGTGTTTTCAGGTAATTGTTGTGTTTGTGTTAACTAAAAGTCTTTGAAAATGTAATAAGTTATTACGAAACGCGTTCATGTGTCGCGTCAGACTAGAAATAAAAATTAATTTTGGAGAATTGATTTTTCAATTACCATCAACAGTGAAAAGAAACATAAGAAAGATTGAGAAAATTCGTGTTAGAATTATTAATCTTACTTTTTCGGTCACATTTAATAACATATATATATTTATATATATATATATATATATATATATATATATATATATATATATATATATATATATATATATATATATATATATATATATATATATATATGTCGTACCTAGTAGCCAGAACTCACTTCTATGCCTACTATTCAAGGCCCGATTTGCCTAATAAGCCAAGTTTTCATGAATTAATTGTTTTTCGTCTACCTAACCTACCTAACCTAACCTAACCTAACATTTTCGGCTACCTAACCTAACCTAACCTATAAAGATAGGTTAGGTTAGGTTAGGTAGGGTTGGTTAGGTTCGGTCATATATCTACGTTAATTTTAACTCCAATAAAAAAAAATTGACCTCATTCGTAATGTAATGGGTAGCTTTATCATTTCATAAGAAAAAAGTTAGAGAAAATATATTAATTCAGGAAAACTTGGCTTATTAGGCAAATCGGGCCTTGGACAGTAGGCCGAGAAGTGCGTTCTGGCTATTAGGTACGACATATATATATATATATATATATATATATATATATATATATATATATATATATATATATATATATATATATATATATATATATATATATATATATATATATATATATATATATATATGTTGTACCTAGTAGCCAGAACGTCGTACTCGGCCTGCTATGCAAGGCCCGATTTGCCTAATAAGCCAAGTTTTCCTGGATTAATATATTTTCTATATTTTTTCTCTGATGAAATGATAAAGCTACCCATTTCATTATGTATGAGGTCAATTTTTTTTATTTGAGTTAAAATTAACGTAGATATATGACCGAACCTAACCAACCCTACCTAACCTAACCTTACCTATCTTCTTGATGTTATCTTGAGATGATTTCGGGGCTTTTTAATGTCCCCGCGGCCCGGTCCTCGACCAGGCCTCCACCCCCAGGAAGCAGCCCGTGACAGCTGACTAACTCCCGAGTACCTATTTACTGCTAGGTAACAGGGGCATTCAGGGTGAAAGAAACTTTGCCCATTTGTTTCTGCCTCGTGCGGGAATCGAACCCGAGCCACAGAATTACGAGTCCTGCGCGCTATCCACCAGGCTTTCGTGGCCCCTATGTTTATAGGTTCGGTTAGGTTAGGTAGCAGAAAAAGTTAGGTTAGGTTAGGTAGTCGAAAAAACAATTATTTCATGAAAACTTGGCTCATTAGGCTAATCGGGTCTTGCATAGTATCCTGAGAAATGGGTTCTGGCTACTAGGTACGACATATATATATATATATATATATATATATATATATATATATATATATATATATATATATATATATATATATATATATATATATATATATATATATATATATATATATATATATATATATATATATATATATATATATATATATATATATATATATATATATATATATATATATATTAGTATATTTTGGTAGCAGTCTTTCCTGTAGACATATATTATTAAATATGACCGAAAATGTTGTTCCTTAATGGAGCATATAATCTCCATTAAAGAACATATAATCTCTTCCCACAACCAAACCATCGCCAGAGAAATCCTAGTAAACAACACAGAAATCATCGATAGATACAGCGATAGCAGGCGGCTTGACGTTTGCGAGGCACTACACATCAAGAAGTCAACACCAGCAATCAACAGCCAATTAATGCACAACTATATTCTACCCACCTCAAGACTCCGCTCCAATATAGAAGCATCAAGAAATATGGACCAATAGGCTTTCTACAAACACTTTTATTCAATACCCATTGTTTCGTGTTCTGTCTTGTGTTGATGAAATTAATACCCTATTAATACCACCTCCTGTTCTGTCTTGTGTTGATGAAATTAATACCCTATTAATGCCACCTCCTGTTCTGCCTTGTGTTAATGCCACATCACCCCTTCCACCTCACTCAAATGTAGATGTAAAATCGGAGATGCGTAAGTTCTATTCAGTTGTGTATTTGTGAACTAAAGTCTTTGAAAATGTAATAAGTTTTACGAAACGCGCTCGTGTCGCGTCAGACTAGAAATAAAAATGAATTTTGGAGAATTGATTTTTGATTTACCTCCATCAGTGAAAAGAAATGTACGAAAGATTGAGAAAATTCGTGTTAGAATTATTAATCTTACTTTTTCGGTCATATTTAATAATATATATATATATATATATATATATATATATATATATATATATATATATATATATATATATATATATATATTTATATTTATATATATATATATATGTCGTACCTAGTAGCCAGAACTCACTTCTCAGCCTACTATTCAAGGCCCGATTTGCCTAATAAGCCAAGTTTTCCAGAATTAATATATTTTCTCAATTTTTTTTCTTATGAAATGATAAAGATACCCATTTCATTATGTATGAGGTCAATTTTTTTTTATTGGAGTTAAAATTAACGTAGATATATGACCGAACCTAACCAACCCTACCTAACCTAACCTAACCTATCTTTATAGGTTATGTTAGGTTAGGTAGCCAAAAAAGTTAGGTTAGGTTAGGTTAGGTAGGTTAGGTAGTCGAAAAACAATTAATTCATGAAAACTTGGCTTATTAGGCAAATCGGGCCTTGAATAGTAGGCTGAGAAGTGAGTTCTGGCTACTAGGTACGACATATATATATATATATATATATATATATATATATATATATATATATATATATATATGCAAACAAGCCTGAATGGTCCCCAGGACTATATACAACTGAAAACTCACACCCCAGAAGTGACTCGAACCCATACTCCCACAACTGGTATGTACAGGGACGCCTTAATCCGCTTGACCATCACGACCGGACATAAGGAAGTGATAGCCGAGGCTATATGAACCACTTCCCCGCCGGCACTCGGATGGTAATCTTGGGCATAGCATTTTATCAAATCACCTCATTCTTTGGGGCACACGTGAGGAACACAAATGCAACCAAGCCTGAATGGTCCCCAGGACTATATACAACTGAAAACTCACACCCCAGAAGTGACTCGAACCCATACTCCCACAACTGGTATGTACAGGGACGCCTTAATCCGCTTGACCATCACGACCGGACATAAGGAAGTGATAGCCGAGGCTATATGAACCACTTCCCCGCCGGCACTCGGATGGTAATCTTGGGCATAGCATTTTATCAAATCACCTCATTCTTTGGGGCACACGTGAGGAACACAAATGCAAACAAGCCTGAATGGTCCCCAGGACTATATACAACTGAATACAACTGGGGTGTGAGTTTTCAGTTGTATATAGTCCTGGGGACCATTCAGGCTTGTTTGCATTTGTGTTCCTCACGTGTGCCCCAAAGAATGAGGTGATTTGATAAAATGCTATGCCCAAGATTACCATCCGAGTGCCGGCGGGGAAGTGGTTCATATAGCCTCGGCTATCACTTCCTTATGTCCGGTCGTGATGGTCAAGCGGATTAAGGCGTCCCTGTACATACCAGTTGTGGGAGTATGGGTTCGAGTCACTTCTGGGGTGTGAGTTTTCAGTTATATATATATATATATATATATATATATGTTATATATATATAAAATATTGATACAATGTTGCATTCGAATAGGCACTTTTTTAATGTACCTTTTATATACATGCTTCACGTGTGACAGGAAAAAACATTTTTTTTTTTTAAATAGCGCCATGTTTTGGATATAAGAGCAACACTCGCTGTAATCTCCGAAAGTTCTTCACCAAATGCTTTGAAATGCTGTCATAACGTGGCATTCGAATTCGTGGGTGTTTTTGTATATCTACTATATAGATGCCACACCCATGACAGGTAAAAACATTATTATTTTTTAAATCAGCGCCATCTGTTGCACGTAGGAGCAACACACGCTATACTAAATATCATACGATTCAATTAACAAATCCATAAGGGCCGTGACGAGGTTTCAAACCTACATCTGAGAGCATCCCAGACGCTGCCTTAATCTCGGATGTAGGTTCGAATCCTCATCATGGCCCTTGCGGATTTGTTCATTTGGTGCATATCGCTATTGTGATTTCTGTGTCTGATGTTACGATTCCATTTCAATCTTTCCGATTTCATTGATAAATTGAATTTTTATAGATTTCGATTGATTTTTATTTTGATTTAATTATTTTGTATGACATTGCATTGGAATTTAACTGTGTAGTTTATAATACCGTTCATTTCATGAGTAATATAATAAAATAAATTATATATTATATATAAAAATATATTATATAATATATATAAAAATAAATTATATATAAAATAAATATATTATAATAATTTTTTTTCTCATATTTTTCATTTCGTTTTTAACAGTTTTTCTTACATTTCAGTGGTGGGAACATCAGATCATTTGATGTTCCCAATTTTTTTTATGGGAACATCAGATCATTTGAGAATGCTTCGAAAAAGGGAGGGGGGGAAATGGTGGGGAGGACTGGGAGACAGGGGAAGGTTGCTGTGGCTCAGCAACACACATGTTTTGCTGAGCCTTGATATAAGCCTAAAATGTATATGTATACACTCTGGCTGCTTGTCCCTAAAATAATGAATTATTATTAATAATTATATACATGTTTGAGCTGTATTGAGGTTCCTCCCCGCCCAAACAGGATGCAGCCTCACAATAAACTGATTAACTCCTGGGTTGCTATACTTACTGCTATGTGAACTGAATCATTAGGTGATAGTAAATGCTTTCAAGTAATCCTGTTCCAATCGGAATCATCACCTTCTCTCATATATCAAGTTCACCAGTGTTTATTTACTGAATAACTACAGGAATAATATCTTGATATGATATATATAATTATAATTTAATAAAAAGACATATTTATTACAAGTATAAGCAAAGAACGCATATACATAGCTAATATGAAGGACTTCTTCTTGATGGGACGCACCAGCAGAAATATTTTGTTTATTACTAAATTTTGATCCTCGGGTTTGTGTAGTAGAGTCAAACATATTATATATAGTTTAAGTAAAGCTATGACTGGTCTGGAGGTGTCGTAGCTTGAGGCGGTGTTCTTAACAGGATCAGTGTTCTTAAATGCCTTTCTGAATCCCGACGTAGCTGTAACGACAATGGTAATAACGAAAACTTTCCTGCGTTCTTCCGTAACTAGTTCCTGAAACTGAGCCTTGGGCATCATGATTAGAAGGAATATTAGATAAAAATTTCAGTGTATATATGTTTGAATAAATAGTTAAATAATATGTTATAAAGCTTACAGGCAAGAGGTATTATTTATTGACAAATGATGTAATTCTTCAGCTTAATCTTGCTCCTCGCAGGCTGAGCTTAATGTGTGTAGGTCAGTCATAGGCACCATAGTAAAGAATGTTCAGTTTTCTTTGAAACTGTATAGAAAATAGTTTCAAAGTCAGTTGTGGGGGTTTTTAACCTTCTATTAAAAGAAAGATTTCATAAAGCATAATTATATTTTTTAAAAAGGGTGAAGGGTATTATAGGTCATGTAGGTCAACGTAAGAGACTCTGGCTTAGTGGGTTGGTTTATACAAGGCTCAGCAATCGCATGAGTGGTTGTGTTGGATATAAAAAAAGGAAATACCACACAAAGTTCATTGCCCTTCCACTGTTTCTTGTTATTTTTTTCAAAATACAGATTTTTTTTGACAGCTCTCAGAACAAAAACAATAGACTTTATTGAAAAAAAATAATAATATTTAATTAAAGGACTCTGTTTTAATTAAGCATTTTAATTAAAGGAAACTGTTCCACACATAAACAAATTTGATGACGAGGGAAAGTAGCAGTATTTGTAAAAAAAAATATTACTCGGGGCCACACAGGGAATCAAGAATGAAATGAACTAAACTCACAGAATAAATTGGGTTGATCTGAATGAAAATAATAATAATCTCTGCACAAGGATTGGACAGCATATTAGGAAAAAGATGAGCTGCATCCTTTTCCTAAAATGTTTATGTTAAAGATGACTTTAATTACAGCAGATTTCACTGTGCCTAGAACAGGTAAAGGCAGTTTGCCCAAGTAAATCAATTTGTAATGCAAGGTGCTGATCAACAGGTAGACACAAATAAATAATATTGGAATAGGAATAAGTTAGGAAACTCTTCATAACGAAAGTTTTTTTTTAACATTGCTTGGAAAAGTTAAACAACATAAAATTATATTATTACACCAAGTTTTCAAAAGATCACAATTGGTTATTGAATTACATGAGAAGTATTGATAAGGCAGACTGGACCCTAAGAAGTGGACTGTCCAAGACATGTGACATGACTCCATTATATCGTGACCTGACATTAGATTATGATATAGTATTATATCTCAATTACAAATTCGAGACCAATAGAATAAGTGTCCCATACTATTTAATTAAATGGGAATTTTTTGCTATAAAATAAATTATAATAGCACTAAAAAAACCTTAAGAGAAAAATAAAGATGTTAACATGCTTATTAGAAATTTGAAAGAGTTCCCAAAATGGAAATTCATCAAAGTAGCAAGAGATGTCCAAAAGAAGTAAGAAAACTAAAAGACAAATCTTAGATAATTTAGATTTATGAATACGAAAAGACAAAGAAAATTTTGTCATTTATAAATGAAACAATTCAGCCCTTGTGAAGAGAAAGCATGTTTGCCGAGCTCTCTCTCAACAGTTGATTATCTGAATCATGTTATCTTCAGCCACGAGACGACTTCTCCCCGTGGTTTACATAAATGTTATTTTTGTTAAGGAGAGTCACTTAGCATACGCTGTAATGTGTTCAAATTGTGGGATTCATGTGGCAGATTGTAGTTTCTTTAATTCTTTGGGCTGGCAGCTACGGGCCTGATGACAAGATTGACGCTTCCTTTTGCTGGTCTTAAAATGATAGGAGACACGGCTAGCTTCAGTTCCTCGTGTTCATTCTGAAGACTTAATTCTGCTGCCAATATTAGCTTGGCAAGGGCCACCTTGGCCTCCATCAGGGCGAACCTCATGGCTGAATATCAATAAAAGGGCTTTAACCACTAGCAACTTAAAAGGGGCTTCCAAAATGTTGTCAACTTGGCATTTTTGTGATGTAAAAAAGAGATCAAATTAATCATAAGTGTGTTATTGACATTTTTGCATATATTACTGCAAGTGAAACAACTTTAGGCCATATTGTAAAGTTGCAAGCTATTTTTTTCTAAGAAAACTTAAAATTAAATAAAAAAGTAAAGTAAAAGTAATAAAAAAGTAAAGTAAAAGTAATAGGAACATTATTTACTAAGTTATTTTGTTAGAAAAATTAAATTGTTGATCATTGCTGCTAACTCTTTGGCTAGAAAATTCAAATAACTTAATGCTATTCTTAGATTTTTAAAATGCATTACTTAGGCAAGTTTCCTCCAAATTTCAATAAAAATTATCACACTGCATTTTCTAAATAGTATTATGATAATTGAGGTGAAAGTTCAGTTTTTCTTAAAGTTCATAGACGCAATGCATAATTTTAAAAGAATTCAGAATTTTTTTATGAACTAATAATTTTGTAAAATTTTAGCTGTAGAAAGATATATTAAAATCTAATTATTAATTGTATTTTTTTGCTCTTTATGCTCGTTTCAGTTTTTTAATGAAATTTGCTGTCATTTCCAGTTGATACAAAATTAAATTAGAATATTTGAATTTAAATGCAGATCTTTAATAATTTCACATTTTTTAACTGTTTTGTCTGATGGGATTCCTTAGGTATTTTCAGAGGTATAGGATAACTATCAGATGAAAAAAATCGTATAATTTCATAAGAAACAAATAAATGTTTTACGTCTTACCTATGCACTTTCTGGGCCCTATTCCAAAGGGCATGTGAGTGAAGTTGACAATGTTGGCCTTGTTTTCTGGCAGGAAGCGGTCAGGCCGGAAGGTTTCTGGTTCGGGCCAGTAGCGTGGGTCCCGATGCAGACTCCAGCAGGGGACGGTCACCTGGTCACCAGGATGTAAAGTTATTTTAGTCCCAGGCAACCTGCAATGAAATATATTTGTACTATTTGTACAATAGTTTGATAAAATGCATAGAAAACACCTGAAAAGGCTTTTCGTGAAACTCGAAGGTGAATAGCAACTAGTTGGAGTTAAAACTAAATTTGTTCTTGTAGATTACCTTTTGGCAAACTTTTTGAAGAGGTGCACTTTCATCTGTAAAACAGAAGATTATTAATGCTAAACCACCAATCCATTTTTTAGTATAACTGGATATGTTTTGAAGTATATCTTATACTTTTCTCATACTGCACAGAATATCAATGATAACACCAGGAGCAAGGCTCCCAAGAAGAGAAAGTAGAATGAGTGGTTGCAATTGGTTTTCGAGACGTTGAAAAAAGTGATTCCCGAGCATTCAGAAAGATTTAACACTTGGCTGGAGAGAATTCATATTGGATATTGTGTCAATAAAGATGGTCGTACGGAAAAATTATACAATAGAAACCTATTTACAGAAAAAAGGAAGTTGAGGAACGGAGGGCAATAAGAGTTTGTGTGTGTTTATCCAGGTAGAAGGAATAACACCTAACATGACTTAATGTGTTAAGTGAGCTCTCGCGACTCAACACATCTTCGAGAAGCAGAGTAGCTACTGCACTTGATAACTTGAAAACATATATATATATATATATATATATATATATATATATATATATATATATATATATATATATATATATATATATATATATATATATATATATATATATATATATATAAATATATATATATATATATATATATATATATATATATATATATATATATATATATATATATATATATATATATATATATATATATGTCGTACCTAGTAGCCAGAACTCACTTCTCAGCCTACTATTCAAGGCCCGATTTGCCTAATAAGCCAAGTTTTCCTGAATTAATTTATTTACTATAATTTTTTTCTTATGAAATGATAAAGCTACCCTTTTCACTATGTATGAGGTCAATTTTTTTTTTATTGGAGTTAAAATTAACGTAGATATATGACCGAACCTAACCAACCCTACCTAACCTAACCTAACCTATATATATAGGTAAGGTTAGGTTAGGTAGCCAAAAAAAGCTAGGTTAGGTTAGGTTAGGTAGGTTAGGTAGACGAAAAAACATTAATTCATGAAAACTTGGCTTATTAGGCAAATCGGGCCTTGCATAGTAGGCTGAGAAGTGAGTTCTGGCTACTAGGTACGACATATATATATATATATATATATATATATATATATATATATATATATATATATGTCGTACCTAATAGCCAGAACGCACTTCTCAGCCTACTATTCAAGGCCCGATTTGCCTAATAAGCCAAGTTTTCATGAATTAATGTTTTTTCGTCTACCTAACCTACCTAACCTAACCTAACCTAGCTTTTTTTGGCTACCTAACCTAACCTTACCTATAAATATAGGTTAGGTTAGGTTAGGTAGGGTTGGTTAGGTTCGGTCATATATCTACGTTAATTTTAACTCCAATAAAAAAAAATTGACCTCATACATAGAGAAAAGGGTTGCTTTATCATTTCATAAGAAAAAAATTATAGTAAATATATTAATTCAGGAAAACTTGGCTTATTAGGCAAATCGGGCCTTGAATAGTAGGCTGAGAAGTGAGTTCTGGCTACTAGGTACGACATATATATATATATATATATATATATATATATATATATATATGTCGTACCTAATAGCCAGAACGCACTTCTCAGCCTACTATGCAAGGCCCGATTTGCCTAATAAGCCAAGTTTTCATGAATTAATGTTTTTTCGACTACCTAACCTACCTAACCTAACCTAACCTAACTTTTTCGGCTACCTAACCGAACCTAACCTATAAAGATAGGTTAGGTTAGGTTAGGTAGGGTTGGTTAGGTTCGGTCATATATCTACGTTAATTTTAACGGCAATAAAAAAAAATTGACCTCATACATAATGAAATGGGTAGCTTTATCATTTCATAAGAAAAAAATTTGAGAAAATATATTATTTCAGGAAAACTTGGCTTATTAGGCAAATCGGGCCTTGCATTTTAGGCTGAGAAGTGCGTTCTGGCTACTAGGTACGACATATATATATATATATATATATATATATATATATATATATATATATATATATATATATATATATATATATATATATATATATGTCGTACCTAGTAGCCAGAACGCACTTCTCGGCCTACTATACAAGGCCCGATTTGCCTAATATGCCAAGTTTTCCTGAATTAACATACTTTCTCTAATTTTTTTCTTATGAAATGATAAAGCTACCCATTTCATTATGTATGAGGTCAAATTTTTTTTATTAGAGTTAAAATTAACGTAGATATATGACCGAACCTAACCAACCCTACCTAACCTAACCTAACCTATCTTTATAGGTTAGGTTAGGTTACGTAGCCGAAAAAGTTAAGTTAGGTTAGGTTAGGTAGGTTAGGTTGTCGAAAAACAATTAATTCATGAAAACTTGGCTTATTAGGCAAATTGGGCCTTGCATAGTAGGCTGAGAAGTGCGTTCTGGCTACTAGGTACGACATATATATATATATATATATATATATATATATATATATATATATATATATATATATATATATATATATATATATATATATATATATATAACTGAAAACTCACACCCCAGAAGTGACTCGAACCCATACTCCCAGGAGCAACGCAACTGGTATGTACAAGACGCCTTAATCCACTTGACCATCACGACCGGACAAAATGAGGTGATAGCCTAAGCTATCGTGATGGTCAAGTGGATTAAGGCGTCTTGTACATACCAGTTGCGTTGCTCCTGGGAGTATGGGTTCGAGTCACTTCTGGGGTGTGAGTTTTCAGTTGTATATTGTCCTGGGGACCATTCAGGCTTGTTCGCATATATATATATATATATATATATATATATATATATATATATATATATATATATATATATATATATATATTAGTATATTTTGGTAGCAGTCTTTCCTGTAGACATATATTATTAAATATGACCGAAAAAGTAAGATTAATAATTCTAACACGAATTTTCTCAATCTTTCGTACATTACGCTTCACTGTTGGAGGTAAATCAAAAATCAATTCTCCAAAATTCATTTTTATTTCTAGTCTGACGCGACACGGGCGCGTTTCGTAAAACTTATTACATTTTCAAAGACTTTAGTTCACAAATACACAAATGATTAGAACTTACGTATCTCCGATTTTATATCTACATTTGAGTGAGGTGGGAGGGGTGATGTGGCATTAACACAAGACAGAACAAGAGGGGATATTAATAGGGTATTAAAAGTATCAACACAAGACAGAACACAAACAATGGGTATTGAATAGAAGTGTTTGTAGAAAGCCTATTGGTCCATATTTCTTGATGCTTCTATATTGGAGCGGAGTCTTGAGGTGGGTAGAATATAGTTGTGCAATAATTGGCTGTTGATTGCTGGTGTTGACTTCTTGATGTGTAGTGCCTCGCAAACGTCAAGCCGCCTGCTATCGCTGTATCTATCGATGATTTCTGTGTTGTTTACTAGGATTTCTCTGGCGATGGTTTGGTTGTGGGAAGAGATTATATGTTCCTTAATGGAGCCCTGTTGCTTATGCATCGTTAAACGCCTAGAAAGAGATGTTGTTGTCTTGCCTATATACTGGGTTTTTTGGAGCTTACAGTCCCCAAGTGGGCATTTGAAGGCATAGACGACGTTAGTCTCTTTTAAAGCGTTCTGTTTTGTGTCTGGAGAGTTTCTCATGAGAAGGCTGGCCGTTTTTCTGGTTTTATAGTAAATCTAGTAAAGTAAGTAAAGTAAGTATATTTACTTACTTTATATCGTCAGTTATAGTAAAGTAAGGATACAACTGACGATTTACTAAAAAACCAGAAAAACGGCCAGCCTTCTCATGAGAAACTCTCCAGACACAAAACAGAACGCTTTAAAAGAGACCAACGTCGTCTATGCCTTCAAATGCCCACTTGGGGACTGTAAGCTCCAAAAAACCCAGTATATAGGCAAGACAACAACATCTCTTTCTAGGCGTTTAACGATGCATAAGCAACAGGGCTCCATTAAGGAACATATAATCTCTTCCCACAACCAAACCATCGCCAGAGAAATCCTAGTAAACAACACAGAAATCATCGATAGATACAGCGATAGCAGGCGGCTTGACGTTTGCGAGGCACTACACATCAAGAAGTCAACACCAGCAATCAACAGCCAATTATTGCACAACTATATTCTACCCACCTCAAGACTCCGCTCCAATATAGAAGCATCAAGAAATATGGACCAATAGGCTTTCTACAAACACTTCTATTCAATACCCATTGTTTGTGTTCTGTCTTGTGTTGATACTTTTAATACCCTATTAATATCCCCTCTTGTTCTGTCTTGTGTTAATGCCACATCACCCCTCCCACCTCACTCAAATGTAGATATAAAATCGGAGATACGTAAGTTCTAATCAGTTGTGTATTTGTGAACTAAAGTCTTTGAAAATGTAATAAGTTTTACGAAACGCGCCCGTGTCGCGTCAGACTAGAAATAAAAATGAATTTTGGAGAATTGATTTTTGATTTACCTCCAACAGTGAAGCGTAATGTACGAAAGATTGAGAAAATTCGTGTTAGAATTATTAATCTTACTTTTTCGGTCATATTTAATAATATATATATATATATATATATATATATATATATATATATATATATATATATATATATATATATATATATATATATATATATATATATATATATATATATATATATATATATATGTCGTACCTAGTAGCCAGAACGCACTTCTCAGCCTACTATGCAAGGCCCAATTTGCCTAATAAGCCAAGTTTTCATGAATTAATTGTTTTTCGACTACTAGGTTAGGTTAGGTAGGGTTGGTTAGGTTCGGTCATATAACTACGTTAAATTTAACTCCAATAAAAAAAATTGACCTCATACATAATGAAATGGGTAGCTTTATCATATCATAAGAAAAAAATTAGAGAAAATATATTAATTCAGGAAAACTTGGCTTATTAGGCAAATCGGGCCTTGCATAGTAGGCTGAGAAGTGCGTTCTTTCTACTAGGTACGACATATATATATATATATATATATATATATATATATATATATATATATATATATATATATATATATATATATATATATATGTATATATGTATATATGTATATATATATATATATATATATATATATATATATATATATATACATATATATATATATATATATATATATATATATATATATATATATATATATATATATATATATATATATATATATATATGTATGTGTATATGTGTGTGTGTGTGTGTGAGAAAGCTGCATGAACGCGCAAGCCATATATCACTAAGAACTCTTTCATCCGGCCAGGATTCGAACCCATGCCCTCCAGGATCACCCCTAAACGTACACAGTAAAATCACCACCGCACCAATGATCGTCTATAAGGTTTGATCAGTCTTGGCGCTTATTAACTAAGCTTCCTGACTGACAAACCCCCGACGACACTCATGGATTCATTTGGGTACAGTTTTTCATCAAATTCTGGCACATGCACGGGCCGCACTGAGTCTACCATGTGTAAGAAAGTTGTATGAACGCGCAAGCCATATATCACTAGGAACTCTTTGACCCGGGCAGGATTCGAACCCATGCCGTCCAGGATCACCCCTAAACGTACACAGCCTGTGACCACCGCACCAATGATCGTCTATAAGGATTGGTCAGTCTTGGCGCTTATTAACTAAGCTCCCTGATTGACAAACCCCCGACGACACTCATGGATCCATTTGGGTACAGTTTTTCATCAAATTCTGGCGCATGCACGGGCCGCACTGAGTCTAACATGTGTGAGAAAACTGCATGAACGCGCAAGCCATATATCACTAGGAACTCTTAGTTAATAAGCGCCAAGATATTTATTCCTAACTTAAATAATTAATCCTAACTTAAAATAATAACTTAGTGATATATATATCACTAACCTAACCTAACCTAACCTATAAAGATAGGTTAGGTAGGGTTGGTTAGGTTCGGGCATATATCTACGTTAATTTTAACTTCAATAAAAAATATTGACCTCATACATAATGAAATGGGTAGCTTTATCATATCATAAGAAAAAAATTAGAGAAAATATATTAATTCACGAAAAATATATATATATATATATATATATATATATATATATATATATATATATATATATATATATATATATATATATATATATTTTTTTTTTTTTTTTTTTACAAGATATGATATAAGAGTACCACCTCTGGCTGGAAGAAGGGGGACCCAGAGCCTCGGAGGAAACCACACATAACGCATTGGAGGGAATGTGGGTCCCCTCCAATACAGTTTCTGTGTGCTTTTCTCCTACCACCCCCTTCCCTTTTTTTTTTTTTCCTTTATTGTGTATTTAAAGGTTACAAAACATACAAGACAAATGCCTAAAGGTTATGGATCTCTTGAAGCTCCTCCGCTTCTGGACAGGAACCGAGGACGCAGCAAGCATTTCCCCTCTTGATCGCCACACTGAGACGCTGAAATAAAAAACTGGAAGCCCTTGGGTCTCTGGTGACGTCAATGAGCTTGGACCCCAATTCCTTGAGAAATCCCAAGGCACTCTTGCCCCAGGGGCCATGCGTCTCAGACGCTATGGGAACAAAGAGGTATTGACCTTCCAGTCGCCTGTACTTGAGTGATTTTGCTGTTTCCCTGTGGTTGGCCGCCCCACCTGCTTGATCAGCTCCGAAGTGTACATAGGTGTCAGCCAGGGTGGATACACATGTGTAGTCCCACACCAACTGTCTACCCTCCTTCCATGAGTATATGGTGATGCCATCAGGGCGAAGTGCTGGGAAATCCGGGTTTTGGACCCCTAGGATGCGAGGTTCTCTCTCCGCTGGGCACCCAGCTGAGACGAGGCTTCTCTTGATGATGTCATTGACCTCGTTGTGTCTTGCATGCCAGCCCTTTGTGCTTCCGCAATGCAACCCATGCAGTCCGTATTGGTCTGCTTCCACCCTGTTGCAAATACACTTGTATTCAGTGTGAATTGGGGCACCAAGGCGGAGGGCCACTGCTACACGAAGGGATTCTGGATCTAGGCGCGTGCCCATTGCAGACATGGGTACTGCCAGGAGGAAGTCTCCTGCATGGGGGGCACGCACTGCTCTGAGGCGGGCTTTCTCCTTGTCTGATGTTGCGACGCTTAGCATGGCATCAGCTACTTTTTCCACTAGAGGGTGGTCCCAGCCGGACTGTTTGTATTGTTTTGTTGGCTCTATAATGGGTGCTGGGGCTGCAAGAACATTCCACTGATTTGAACATTCAGTGAAAGCAGGATCGTGTATTCCTGCTGAATCTCTCAGGGTTGCAGGTAAAATATCTCTGACGAGGTCGTGCGATGCATGAGAGGAGGAAAGGAAGGCTGGTAGAGCAATTTGGGAGGCTGTGCGGACACCAAGGCCGCCGAGTCTTACAGGAAGGGTTGCTTGCTCCCACTGAGAGTCGTCAGTGGGATATATATATATATATATAATATATATATATATATATATATATATATATATATATATATATATATATATAATATATATATATATATAATATATATATATATATAATATATATATATATATATATATATATATATATATATATATATATATATATATATATATATATATGTCGTACCTAGTAGCCAGAACTCACTTCTCAGCCTACTATGCAAGGCCAAATTTGCCTAGTAAGCCAAGTTTTCATGAATTAATTGCTTTTCGACTACCTAACCTACCTAACCTAACCTAACCTAACTTTTTCGGCTACCTAACCAAACCTAACCTATAAAGATAGGTTAGGTTAGGTTAGGTAGGGTTGGTTAGGTTCGGTCATATATCTACGTTAATTTTAACTCCAATAAAAAAAAATTGACCTCATACATAATGAAATGGGTAGCTTTATCATTTCATAAGAAAAAAATTAGAAAAAATATATTAATTCAGGAAAACTTGGCTTATTAGGCAAATCGGGCCTTGAATAGTAGGCCAAAAAGTGAGTTCTGGCTACTAGGTACGACATATATATATATATATATATATATATATATGTTGTACCTAGTAGCCAGAACGCACTTCTCAGCCTACTATGCAAGGCCCGATTTGCCTAATAAGCCAAGTTTTCCTGAATTAATATATTTTCTCTAATTTTTTTCTTATGAAATGATGAAGCTACCCATTTCATTATGTATGAGGTCAATTTTTTTTTATTGGAGTTAAAATTAACGTAGATATATGACAGAACCTAACCAACCCTACCTAACCTAACCTAACCTATCTTTATAGGTTAGGTTAGGTTAGGTAGGGGAAAAAGTTAGGTTAGGTTAGGTTAGGTAGGTTAGGTAGACGAAAAACAATTAATTCATGAAAACTTGGCTTATTAGGCAAATCGGGCCTTGCATAGTAGGCATAGAAGTGAGTTCTGGCTACTAGGTACGACATATATATATATATTCATATATATATATTTGTCGTACCTAGTAGCCAGAACTCACTTATCAGCCTACTATGCAAGGCCCAATTTGACTAATAAGCCAGGTTTTCAGGAATTAATTGTTTTTCGAGTACCTAACCTACCTAACCTAACCTAACCTAACTTTTTCGGCTACCTAACCTAACCTAACCTATAACGATAGGTTAGGTTAGGTTAGGTAGGGTTGGTTAGGTTTGGTCATATATCTACGTTAATTTAAACTCCAATTAAAAAAAATGACCTCATACATGATGAAATGGGTAGATTTATCATTTCATAAGAAAAAAATTAGAGAAAATATATTAATTCAGGAAACTTGGCTTATTAGGCAAATCGGGCCTTGCATAGTAGGCTGACAAGTGCGTTCTGGCTATTAGGTACGACATATTCATATATATATATATATATATATATATATATATATATATAAATATATATATATATATATATGTCGTACCTAGTAGCCAGAACTCACTTCTCAGCCTACTATTCAAGGCCCGATTTGCCTAATAAGCCAAGTTTTCCTGAATTAATATATTTACTATAATTTTTTTCTTATGAAATGATAAAGCAACCCTTTTCTCTATGTATGAGGTCAATTTTTTTTTATTGGAGTTAAAATTAACATAGATATATGACCGAACCTAACCAACCCTACCTAACCTAACCTAACCTATATTTATAGGTAAGGTTAGGTTAGGTAGCCAAAAAAAGCTAGGTTAGGTTAGGTTAGGTAGGTTAGGTAGACGAAAAAACATTAATTCATGAAAACTTGGCTTATTAGGCAAATCGGGCCTTGAATAGTAGGCTGAGAAGTGCGTTCTGGCTATTAGGTACGACATATATATATATATATATATATATATATATATATATATATATATATATATATATATATATATATGCAAACAAGCCTGAATGGTCCCCAGGACTATATACAACTGAAAACTCACACCCCAGAAGTGACTCGAACCCATACTCCCACAACTGGTATGTACAGGGACGCCTTAATCCGCTTGACCATCACGACCGGACATAAGGAAGTGATAGCCGAGGCTATATGAACCACTTCCCCGCCGGCACTCGGATGGTAATCTTGGGCATAGCATTTTATCAAATCACCTCATTCTTTGGGGCACACGTGAGGAACACAAATGCAAACAAGCCTGAATGGTCCCCAGGACTATATACAACTGAAAACTCACACCCCAGAAGTGACTCGAACCCATACTCCCACAACTGGTATGTACAGGGACGCCTTAATCCGCTTGACCATCACGACCGGACATAAGGAAGTGATAGCCGAGGCTATATGAACCACTTCCCCGCCGGCACTCGGATGGTAATCTTGGGCATAGCATTTTATCAAATCACCTCATTCTTTGGGGCACACGTGAGGAACACAAATGCAAACAAGCCTGAATGGTCCCCAGGACTATATACAACTGAAAACTCACACCCCAGAAGTGACTCGAACCCATACTCCCACAACTGGTATGTACAGGGACGCCTTAATCCGCTTGACCATCACGACCGGACATAAGGAAGTGATAGCCGAGGCTATATGAACCACTTCCCCGCCGGCACTCGGATGGTAATCTTGGGCATAGCATTTTATCAAATCACCTCATTCTTTGGGGCACACGTGAGGAACACAAATGCAAACAAGCCTGAATGGTCCCCAGGACTATATACAACTGAAAACTCACACCCCAGAAGTGACTCGAACCCATACTCCCACAACTGGTATGTACAGGGACGCCTTAATCCGCTTGACCATCACGACCGGACATAAGGAAGTGATAGCCGAGGCTATATGAACCACTTCCCCGCCGGCACTCGGATGGTAATCTTGGGCATAGCATTTTATCAAATCACCTCATTCTTTGGGGCACACGTGAGGAACACAAATGCAAACAAGCCTGTTTGCATTTGTGTTCCTCACGTGTGCCCCAAAGAATGAGGTGATTTGATAAAATGCTATGCCCAAGATTACCATCCGAGTGCCGGCGGGGAAGTGGTTCATATAGCCTCGGCTATCACTTCCTTATGTCCGGTCGTGATGGTCAAGCGGATTAAGGCGTCCCTGTACATACCAGTTGTGGGAGTATGGGTTCGAGTCACTTCTGGGGTGTGAGTTTTCAGTTGTATATAGTCCTGGGGACCATTCAGGCTTGTTTGCATTTGTGTTCCTCACGTGTGCCCCAAAGAATGAGGTGATTTGATAAAATGCTATGCCCAAGATTACCATCCGAGTGCCGGCGGGGAAGTGGTTCATATAGCCTCGGCTATCACTTCCTTATGTCCGGTCGTGATGGTCAAGCGGATTAAGGCGTCCCTGTACATACCAGTTGTGGGAGTATGGGTTCGAGTCACTTCTGGGGTGTGAGTTTTCAGTTGTATATAGTCCTGGGGACCATTCAGGCTTGTTTGCATTTGTGTTCCTCACGTGTGCCCCAAAGAATGAGGTGATTTGATAAAATGCTATGCCCAAGATTACCATCCGAGTGCCGGCGGGGAAGTGGTTCATATAGCCTCGGCTATCACTTCCTTATGTCCGGTCGTGATGGTCAAGCGGATTAAGGCGTCCCTGTACATACCAGTTGTGGGAGTATGGGTTCGAGTCACTTCTGGGGTGTGAGTTTTCAGTTGTATATAGTCCTGGGGACCATTCAGGCTTGTTTGCATTTGTGTTCCTCACGTGTGCCCCAAAGAATGAGGTGATTTGATAAAATGCTATGCCCAAGATTACCATCCGAGTGCCGGCGGGGAAGTGGTTCATATAGCCTCGGCTATCACTTCCTTATGTCCGGTCGTGATGGTCAAGCGGATTAAGGCGTCCCTGTACATACCAGTTGTGGGAGTATGGGTTCGAGTCACTTCTGGGGTGTGAGTTTTCAGTTGTATATAGTCCTGGGGACCATTCAGGCTTGTTTGCATTTGTGTTCCTCACGTGTGCCCCAAAGAATGAGGTGATTTGATAAAATGCTATGCCCAAGATTACCATCCGAGTGCCGGCGGGGAAGTGGTTCATATAGCCTCGGCTATCACTTCCTTATGTCCGGTCGTGATGGTCAAGCGGATTAAGGCGTCCCTGTACATACCAGTTGTGGGAGTATGGGTTCGAGTCACTTCTGGGGTGTGAGTTTTCAGTTGTATATAGTCCTGGGGACCATTCAGGCTTGTTTGCATTTGTGTTCCTCACGTGTGCCCCAAAGAATGAGGTGATTTGATAAAATGCTATGCCCAAGATTACCATCCGAGTGCCGGCGGGGAAGTGGTTCATATAGCCTCGGCTATCACTTCCTTATGTCCGGTCGTGATGGTCAAGCGGATTAAGGCGTCCCTGTACATACCAGTTGTGGGAGTATGGGTTCGAGTCACTTCTGGGGTGTGAGTTTTCAGTTGTATATAGTCCTGGGGACCATTCAGGCTTGTTTGCATTTGTGTTCCTCACGTGTGCCCCAAAGAATGAGGTGATTTGATAAAATGCTATGCCCAAGATTACCATCCGAGTGCCGGCGGGGAAGTGGTTCATATAGCCTCGGCTATCACTTCCTTATGTCCGGTCGTGATGGTCAAGCGGATTAAGGCGTCCCTGTACATACCAGTTGTGGGAGTATGGGTTCGAGTCACTTCTGGGGTGTGAGTTTTCAGTTATATATATATATATATATATATATATATATATATATATATATATATATATATGTCGTACCTAATAGCCAGAACGCACTTCTGAGCCTACTATGCAAGGCCCGATTTGCCTAATAAGCCAAGTTTTCCTGAATTAATATTTTTTCTCTAAATTTTTTCTTATGAAATGATAAAGCTACCCATTTCATTATGTATGAGGTAAAAAAATTTTTATTGGAGTTAAAATTAACGTAGATATATGACCGAACCTAACCAACCCTACCTAACCAAACCTAACCTATCTTTATAGGTTAGGTTAGGTTAGGTAGCTTAAAAAGTTAGGTTAGGTTAGGTTAGGTAGGTTAGGTAGTCGAAAAACAATTAATTCATGAAAACTGGGCATACTAGGCAAATCGGGCCTTGCATAGTAGGCTCAGAAGTGCGTTCTGGCTACTAGGTACGACATATATATATATATATATATATATATATGATTTATTTTGCCATGCTGCAAGGGCCTTGTATGATATGAGAATATTTGCTACTATTTTTGTAGGTTTACTTCTGTATGTCTACGAGGAATCATATAATATCGTACTAAAGTCTTCAATTTATTTTTAGCTCAATAATGATTTAAAAACTTTGTAATTTGTGGAGCAAATTTAAGAAGCAATGGAAGGTCACATATTAATATGTTTAGAATCAAACAGCAAAAAGAATTATCACAAAAGTTTATAGGCTCTGACATAATACTTTTCTGGGTCTAAAAGTAATGAAAGAATGAATTTAATTTCATATTAATTTTTTTGTGTATTTATATTATATTATAACTAAAGTAACACATACTTGTAGGTTTTGGTGCACTGCCGTTCTATAAAAGTTGCAGAAGGGTACATTCTCAACGATTCTGAAATAAATATAATTAATAGTTGATGAATATGATTCGTATTCGTTCATATCAATAGCAACCTCTTTCAGCTCCTTAATAACTCACATATTAAGAAAAAAAATCCATGTAAACTTAGTAAAATCTCCTTTTTAAGGCAGATGAGTCGTGTTTTACAGTCATTTATGAGAAATTCTGAAGAAAATTTTCTCGATCATTTAATTAAAACACAAAAGATCCAAAGACAATCACCACAGGATGGTTGAAAATTCTTCACTCGAATGTAATTCTGGCTTTCTGCATACACAATGTTCAGATTTATTCCCACTCATGCAACCAGAATTTAATTTTTCTTACTTCTCAATTCATAACACAGGAGTTTTCTTTTAAATCTTTTAATAGGTTCCGGTAATTCTTAGTAAGGAATTTTAACCATTCTTGGATAATTGACCTTTTCAGCATCCGTAGATTATTGTAATGTATTAGTGAACGCTCTCCTTTTGGTAATTCATGAACTGCTCTATTTCGTTTAGACTCTAATATTGCGATGGCAGATAAAAAAAATTATTATAGATATTTTAACTGTGACAGTATTTTAGGTTGTGATTGGTAGGTTTTATCCTACTAAAACTTCCATGTTTGAGTTCCCATACTATTTTGAACTCAAAATCCCGATATTCTATATATAAAAACAAAACTAAATCCTGCAAAAGGCACCATGACCAGATGAAGCAAGACAGCCGGCTCACTTTATAACAAATCACCAAGGGAAATCTCACAGTTCTTTCTAAACCTGCATACTTGGCTCTAAATATAGTGAATATTGCAAATATATAATTTAAACAAAATCATGATGTTAAAGACGTTATTTCAGTTAATGATTCCACTATTAAACATCTCATATTATTGTATAAATTAATGGACATATAGATCGAGGTCATTGAGCTCCTTGGCTGTTTCTATTAAGGTGTCCGATGCAGATGTGGCCCAATATTTGTTGTCAATATATCCAAGAACGGTTGATACAAAACTCGATAGCTGTTGCTACCATGCAAACATTTAGTATTGCTTAATTTAAAAAGTTCCATATGGGAAACAACTTCGTTCAAATCAATAGTTAAAAATATAACCGAAAAACTAACTAAAGCTGATAAACATAAAAGAGAAATATGAAATTACGCAACCTCAATAATTTTGGATGGTAAAAGACATGGAAATAAAAATAATTCTAAAAGAACTATAAACTAACAAAACAAGCATCCATCCTCGCTCAAACAAGTGTAACTTAGCATCCGAACTCCAGCAACACACCCTCCTCTTTAGAAAGTACTTTTGTAAATATGCGAACCATTATATATATATATATATATTATATATATATATATATATATATATATATATATATATATATATATATATATATATATATATTATATATATATATATATATATATATATATATATATATATATATATATATATATATATATAAATATATATATATATATTGTGACGGTAAAGCGTTGGTGTTCGGCTGTTTCAAAAGCTAGGGGCAGGACCTCATCACATAAACAAAAAAAAAAAAAGAGAAAAGTTGGTCCTTTCGTCTGTGGTAAGGTAATGGGAAGACACACAAAACACAAGTATATAAACAATGAAATTTTAATTACTTTAGAAAACAAGACATGAATAAAGGCAATCTCATAAAATATGCAGGACAAGTCAACAAACAAAATAACATGAATAATCACTGGCAAATGAAAAGTTACGCTAAGACAAATAAGATACAGTGATAGCAAAATAAAATATGATTGCTGGAATACTGGCTTCGAGCTGCCACCTCCCTTAGTACACGTAAGCCAAGGTTTAGTCTACCAGTGAGAGATGTCAACTGCATGGAGCACTGAGATATTCTGACGAGACTGGCGCATTGCAGCCCAGACGTCGACTTGTGGTAGTGGCGGAGGGCAGGGGCGACGAGACACCAGCCAATCAGCACCAGGCAGGCAAAGGATGAGCAGTTAGCTGGTTACGGCGGTGGCCAGGTGTGCTGGGTACGATTTGCTCTCTGGGCAAAACGATTGGCGATACTTGGTGAACGTATCTTGTATATAGTATCTTGTATTTTGACGTAATTATGTAGGGAAGAGCAGGCTCAATCTCTATTGAAAGAGATTACCGTCACAATATATATATATATATATATATATATATATATATATATATATATATATATATATATATATATATATATATATATATATATATATATATATATATATATATATGTCGTACCTAGTAGCCAGAATGCACTTCTAGGCCTACTATGCAAGGCCCGATTTGCCTAATAAGCCAAGTTTTCATGAATTAATTGTTTTTCGACTACCTAACCTACCTAACCTAACCTAACCTAACTTTTTCGGCTACCTAACATAACCTAACCTATAAAGATAGATTAGGTTAGGTTAGGTAGGGTTGGTTAGGTTCGGTCATATATCTACGTTAATTTTAACTCCAATAAAATAAAATTGACCTCATACATAATGAAATGAGTAGCTTTATCATTTCATAAGAAAAAAATTAGAGAAAATATATTAATTCAGGAAAACTTGGCTTAATAGGCAAATCGGGCCTTGCATAGTAGGCTGAGAAGTGCGTTCTGGCTACTATATATATATATGTCGTACCTAGTAGCCAGAACGCACTTGTCAGCCTACTATGCAAGGCCCAATTTGCCTAATAAGCCAAGTTTGTTCATGAATTAATTGTTTTTCGACTACCTAACCTACCTAACCGAACCAAACCTAACTTTTTCGGCTACCTAACCTAACCTAACCTATAAAGATAGGTTAGGTTAGGTTAGGTAGGGTTGGTTAGGTTCGGTCATATATCTACGTCAATTTTACCTCCAATAAAAAAAATTGACCTCACACATAATGGAATGGGTAGCTTTATCATTTCGTAAGCAAAAAATTAGAGAAAATATATTAATTCATGAAAACTTGGCTTATTAGGCAAATCGGGCCTTGCATAGTAGGCTGAGAAGTGCGTTCTGGCTTTTAGGTACGACATATACATATATATATATATATATATATATATATATATATGTCGTACCTAGTAGCCAGAACGCACTTTTCAGCCTACTATGCAAGGCCCGATTTGCCTAATAAGCCAAGTTTTCCTGAATTAATATATTTTCTCAAATTTTTTTCTTATGAAATGATAAAGCTACCCATTTCATGATGTATGAGGTCAATTTATTTTTATTGGAGTTAAAATTAACGTAGATATATGACCAAACCTAACCAATTCTACCTAACCTAACCTAACCTATCTTTATAGGTTAGGTTAGGTTAGGTAGCCGAAAAAGTTAGGTTAGGTTAGGTTAGGTGGGTTAGGTAGTCGAAAAACAATTAATTCATGAAAACTTGGCTTATTAGGCAAATTTGGCCTTGCATAGTAGGCTGAGAAGTGCGTTCTGGCTACTAGGTACGACATATATATATATATATATATATATATATATATATATATATATATATATATATATATATATATATATATATATATATATATATATATATATATATATATATATATATGTCGTACCTAGTAGCCAGAACGCACTTCTCGGCCTACTATGCAAGGCCCGATTTGCCTAATAAGCCAAGTTTTCCAGAATTAATATATTTTCTCTATTTTTTTTCTTATGACATGTTAAAGCTACCCATTTCATTATGTATGAGGTCAATTTTTTTTTATTTGAGTTAAAATTAATGTAGATATATGACCGAACCTAACCAACCCTACCAAACCTAACCTATCTTTATAGGTTAGGTTAGGTTAGGTAGCCGAAAAAGTTAGGTTAGGTTAGGTTAGGTAGGTTAGGTAGTTGAAAAACCATTAATTCATGAAAACTTAGCCTATTAGGCAAATCGGGCCTTGCATAGTAGGCAGAGAAGTGCGTTCTGGCTACTAGGTACGACATACATATATATATATATATATATATATATATATATATATATATATATATATATATATATATATATATATATATGTCGTACCTAGTAGCCAGAACGCACTTCTCGGCCTACTATGCAAGGCCTGATTTGCCTAATAAGCCAAGTTTTCCTGAATTATTATATTTTCTCAATTTTTTTTCTTATGAGATGATAAAGCTACCCATTTCATTATGTATGAGGTCAATATTTTTTTATTGGAGTTAAAATTAACGTAGATATATGACCGAACCTAACCAACCCTACCTAACCTAACCTAACCTATATTTATAGGTAAGGTTAGGTTAGGTAGCCAAAAAAAGCTAGGTTAGGTTAGGTTAGGTAGGTTAGGTAGACGAAAAAACATTAATTCGTGAAAACTTGGCTTATTAGGCAAATCAGGCCTTGAATAGTAGGCTGAGAAGTGCGTTCTGGCTATTAGGTACGACATATATATATATATATATATATATATATATATATATATATATATATATATATATATATATATATATATATATATATATATATATATATATATATATATATATATATATATACATATATATATATATATATGTCGTACCTAGTAGCCAGAACGCACTTTTTGGCCTACTATGCAAGGCCCGATTTGCCTAATAAGCCAAATTTTCCTGAATTAATATATTTTCTCTAATTTTTTTCTTATGAAATGATAAAGCTACCCATTTCATTATGTATGAGGTCAATTTTTTTTATTGGAGTTAAAATTAACGTAGATATATGACCGAACCTAACCAACCCTACCTAACCTAACCTAACCTATCTTTATAGGTTAGGTTAGGTTAGGTAGCCAAAAAAGTTAGGTTAGGTTAGGTTAGGTAGGTTAGGTTGATGAAAAACAATTAATTCATGAAAACTCGGCTTATTAGGCAAATCGGGCCTTGCATAGTAGGCCAAAAAGTGAGTTCTGGCTACTAGGTACGACATATATATATATATATATATATATATATATATATATATATATATATATATATATATATATATGTCGTACCTAGTAGCCAGAATGCACTTCTCAGCCTAATATTCAAGGCCCGATTTGCCTAATAAGCCAAGTTTTCCTAAATTGATATATTTTCTCTAATTTTTTTCTTATGAAATGATAAAGCTACCCATTTCATTATGTATGAGGTCAATTTTATTTTATTTTAGTTAAAATTAACGTAGATATATGACCGAACCTAACCAACCCTACCTAACCTAACCTAACCTATCTTTATTGGTTAGGTTGGGTTAGGTAACCGAAAAAGGTAGGTTAGGTTAGGTTAGGTAGGTTAGGTCGTCGAAAAAACATTAATTCATGAAAACTTGGCTTATTAGGCAAATTGGGCCTTGCATAGTAGGCTGAGAAGTGCGTTCTGGCTACTAGGTACGACATATATATATATATATATATATATATATATATATATATATATATATATATATATATATATATATATATATATATATATATATATATATATATATATATATGTATATTTTGGTAGCAGTCTTTCCTGTAGACATATATTATTAAATATGACCGAAAAAGTAAGATTAATAATTCTAACACGAATTTTCTCAATCTTTCGCACATTTCGCTTCACTGCTGGAGGTAAATCAAAAATCAATTCTCCAAAATTCATTTTTATTTCTAGTCCGACGCGACACGAGCGCGTTTCGTAAAACTTATTACATTTTCAAAGACTTTAGTTCACAAATACACAACTGAATAGAACTTACTCATCTCCGATTTTATATCTACATTTGAGTGAGGTGGAAGGGGTGATGTGGCATTAACACAAGACAGAACAAAATGTGGTATTAATAGGGTATTAATTTCATCAACACAAGACAGAACAAGAGTATTAATAGGGTGTTAATTTCATCAACACAAGACAGAACACGAAACAATGGATATTGAATAGAAGTGTTTGTAGAAAGCCTATTGGTCCATATTTCTTGATGCTTCTATATTGGAGCGGAGTCTTGAGGTGGGTAGAATATAGTTGTGCAATAATTGGCTGTTGATTGCTGGTGTTGACTTCTTGATGTGTAGTGCCTCGCAAACGTCAAACCGCCTGCTATCGCTGTATCATAAGCAACAGGGCTCCATTAAGGAACATATAATCTCTTCCCACAACCAAACCATCGCCAGAGAAATCCTAGTAAACAACACAGAAATCATCGATAGATACAGCGATAGCAGGCGGCTTGACGTTTGCGAGGCACTACACATCAAGAAGTCAACACCAGCAATCAACAGCCAATTATTGAACAACTATATTCTACCCACCTCAAGACTCCGCTCCAATATAGAAGCATCAAGAAATATGGACCAATAGGCTTTCTACAAACACTTCTATTCAATATCCATTGTTTCATGTTCTGTCTTGTGTTGATGAAATTAATACCCTATTAATACTCTTGTTCTGTCTTGTGTTGATGAAATTAATACCCTATTAATACCACATTTTGTTCTGTCTTGTGTTAATGCCACATCACCCCTTCCACCTCACTCAAATGTAGATATAAAATCGGAGATGCGTAAGTTCTATTCAGTTGTGTATTTGTGAACTAAAGTCTTTGAAAATGTAATAAGTTTTACGAAACGCGCTCGTGTCGCGTCAGACTAGAAATAAAAATGAATTTTGGAGAATTGATTTTTTATTTACCTCCAGCAGTGAAGCGAAATGTACGAAAGATTGAGAAAATTCGTGTTAGAATTATTAATCTTACTTTTTCGGTCATATTTAATAATATATATATATATATATATATATATATATATATATATATATATATATATATATATATATATATATATATATATATATATATATATATATATATATATATATATATTATATATATATATATATATATATATATATATATATATGTCGTACCTAGTAGCCAGAACGCACTTCTCAGCCTACTATGCAAGGCCCGATTTGCCTAATAAGCCAAGTTTTCATGAATTAATTGTTTCTCGACTACCTAACCTACCTAACCTAACCTAACCTAACTTTTTCCGCTACCTAACCTAACCTAACCTATAAAGATAGGTTAGGTTAGGTTAGGTAGGGTTGGTTAGGTTCGGTCATATATCTACGTTAATTTTAACTCCAATAAAAAAAAATTACCTCATACATAATGAAATGGGTAGCTTTATCATTTCATAAGAAAAAAATTAGAGAAAATATATTAATTAAGGAAAACTTGGCTTATTAGGCAAATCAGGCCTTGCATAGTAGGCTGAGAAGAGCGTTCTGGCTACTAGGTACGACATATATATATTTATATATATTTATATATTTATATATATTTATAAATTTATATTTATTTATATATTTTATATATATATATATATATATTTATATATATATATATATATATATATATATATATATATATATATGTATATATATATTTTTATACATATATAGTCCATTTTTAGACAGAAATTCATCAGAGCCCAGTTTATATATTTATATATATATATATATATATATATATATATATATTTATATATATATATATATATATATATATATATATATATATATATATATATATGTATATATATATTTTTATACATATATAGTCCATTTTTAGACAGAAATTCATCAGAGCCCAGTTTTTACCGAAATTGAACAGAGTCCAATTGTAGTCAGAAATTCATCAGAGTCCAGTTTAAGCTCAAATTTCATCAGAGTCCAGTTATAGACAGAAATTATTCAGAGTCAAATTTATGCCCAAAAATATTCAGATTCCAGTTTGAACCCGAAAATATTCAGAGTCCAGTAATGACCGAAAATTATGCAGAGTCCATAGAAGACCAAATTTTAACAGAGTCCCTTAAAGACCGAAAAATAGTCAGAGTCCACTTGGAGACCAAAATATTATCAGTTTTACTCACACCTGCATTCTTAAAGAGTTCGTATTTAGGAAATTCAAATATTGTCAGAGTCCAGTAATGACCGAAAATTAGGCAGAGTCCAGTTTAAGACCAGAAATATTCAGAGACCAATTTTTATCGGAGACCATTTCCAGACCAAAATTTGTTAGAGTCCACATTTATAAGAGTAGTCTCAATATTAACCTATCAATTTTCCTGAAATTTAAAGTCATATTTCAGACGCAGTAAATCAAACCGAGACAGTAAGCGAGCTCCAGCTCCTGTTCCTGCCTTATCCCACTCTCATAACATCTTTACTAACAGTCCAATCCCCCTTAAACTTTTAACAGTCTTATTTCAGACGTTGTAAATAAGATCCGAACAATTACCGAGTTCTACATCATAGTACTTCTAACTAAGTAAATAAAGAAAAATAGTGTTACCGAACTCTAGCTCTTGTCCTCTGTCCAAGTTCACTCCTGTAAATTCAATATTAGCAGTCCGAATCCCTAGAGATTTAAATACCCAACTACATTTTCAGATCCCCCTGCAAATAAATCAAACGAAAATTACCGAGTTCCAACTCATGTTCTTCACTTAGTTCAATGTTCATCAAAATTATTTCAGATAAAGTCCCTCTCCAGTCTATCAGAAGTAAACATTATGACCTTTAATACCCTTTTTTTACTCAGCTATGTAATATTCACACGGTCATATAACACCTTACCTTCAATACCATTTGTTTACCCAAGTAAGCAAAAATCACACGGTCAAAAATCTCACCTTACCCTTTCCTTCTCATCCCCAACTTATCCAAACCTTCAATAATCGTACTGTATTTCCATATTTTCTCTATATTCACTGTGTTCTTAGTATTCTCATCCATATTTTCCGTGTTCACTCCATGTTCTTCAAATGTTCACAGCCCATTCAGTTCATATTTTCACAAGTATCTCCATTTTTTCTGCGATCTTTCTCTTAGTCTCATGATGTTCTCTACAAATTCTAGTCATATTTTCTATTTTTTCATGTTCATCGCATGTTCTCTTTACAACTTTTATATTCAATATTCATGCTTCTTCCATATTTTTTGTGTTTTTTGTCAATATTCATGTTCCTCTACAAGTTCATGTTCCTTACAAGATCACTTCGTTTATCACCTTCACTTACGTGTTTTCTACATTCTTTGTCATATTCTCTATGTTCTTCACAAGTTCATTGTTCTTTCTTTGTATTCCCTATTCTCCTTATCATGTTTTCATGTTCTCTTTAAGTTCTTATTCCCCTTATGTTCACTGTGTTCATCAGCTTTTCTTACATGTTTTCTGTGTTCCCCATATGTTCACTATGTTCTTTGCATTCTCTTACGTGTTCTTTGTCATGTTCATAATATGTTCAACGCACATACATGATGAATCTTACATGATCTTTTAAATACATGATCTTACATGATCTTTTAAATAAAATGTTCCATTGTTTCTTTTGTTCAGTAACTATTTTTTTGTCAAATATTATCAACAGCAATACAGTTCCCCCAGGAAATTTATTCACCCAGTTTTATTTGGAAACCTTCATCAAAGTAATTCTCGTAATCAACCTAATATTTCTTACCAACACTGTTCATAACTAACTTTATCCATCATCTATCAACTGAAAAATGGTCTTGTTCATCATTTCTTAACAGCCATTATGTTTGAGAATAACTTTTGGTAGCTCTGAGAATAATATTTGAAGATCCGGATGTCTCTGAGAATAACTTTGATGTGTCTGAGAATACCTTTTACGGATGAAGATGCCTGAGATTAACTTTTCATAGCTCTGAGAATAACTTTTTGTGTGTCTTTGATTTCTCGAAGATTAGCTTTGGTGTCTCTGAGAGTGTCTTTGGCGTCTCGAAGAGTACCTTTGACTTTTTTCTTACTCATTGAAGTATACTGTTAGTTACAAAAGTGTAGAACGATGTTCCATTTGACTATTTTTTAGTTGAGAAAAGACAAGAAAATATGATGACGGAGACTATTTTTTGTGCTCCACAAAGTATAATGTCAGTTAAGAACAGCGATGAAAGATATCGTTGGCAATTTTTTCTTACATGACGAAACATAATGGCTGTTAAGAAATGATGAACAAGTCTATTTTTCAGTTGATAGATTATGGATAAAGTTAGTTATGAACAGTGTTGGTAAGAAATATTAGGTTGACTACGAGAATTACTTTGATGTAGGTTTGCGAATAAAACTGCGTGACTAAATTTGTTGAGGGAACTGTATTGCTGTTGATAATACTTGGCAAAGAACTAGCTACTGAACAGAAGAAACAATGGAATATTTTATTTAAAAGATCATGTAAGAGAATGTGTTGAACATATTGAGAACATGACAAAGAACATGTAAAAGAATGCGAAGAACATAGTGAACATATGGGGAACACAGAAAACATATAAGAAAAGCTGATGAACACAGTGAACATAAGGGAAATAAGAACTTAAAGAGAACTTGAAAACATGATAAGGAGAATAGGGAATACAAAGAAAGAACAATGAACTTTTGAAGAACAAAGAGAGTATGACAAAGAATGTAGAAAACACGTAAGTGAAGGTGATAAACGAAGTGATCTTGTAAGGAACATGAACTTGTAGAGGAACATGAATATTGACAAAAAACACAAAAAATATGGAAGAAGCATGAATATTGAATATAAAAGTTGTAAAGAGAACATGCGATGAACATGAAAACATAGTAAATATGACTAGAATTTGTAGAGAACATCATGAGACTAAGAGAAAGATCACAGAAAAAATGGAGATACTTGTGAAAATATGAACTGAATGGGCTGTGAACATTTGAAGAACATGGAGTGAACATGGAAAACATGGATGAGAATACGAAGAACACAGTGAATATAGAGAAAATATGGAAATACAGTACGATTATTGAAGGTTTGGATAAGTTGGGGATGAGAAGGTAAGGGAGGGAAAGGGTAAGGTGAGATTTTTGACCGTGTGATTATTGCTTACTTGGCTAAACAAAAGGTATTGAAGGTAAGGTGTTATATGACCGTGTGAATATTACATAGCTGAGTACAAAAAGGGTATTAAAGGCCATAATGTTTACTTCTGATAGACTGGCGAGGGAATTGATCTGAAATAATTTTGATGAACATTGAACTAAGTGAAGAACATGAGTTGGAACTCGGTAATTTCTGTTTGATTTATTTGCAAGGGGATCTGAAAATGTAGTTGAGTGTTTAAATCTCTGGGGATTTGGACTGCTAGTAGTGAATTTACAGGAGTGAACATGGACAGAGGACAATAGCTAGAGTTCGGTAACACTATTTTTCTTTATTTACTTAGTTAGAAGTATGATGGGTTTAAATTTCAGGAAAATTAGTGGAATAATAACGAAGATACGAGAGGGAATTAAGGTGGGGGACGAGAGCTGGAGCTCGGTAACTAAATTGTCGTATTGTACTATGTTTGAAATATAGCGGGTATTATTTTTAGGAAAATTAGGCTGTTATTAAAGAAGGTAAGGGGATAAACTAAGGCTGAGGACAAGAGCTGGAGCTCAGTGACTAACTTGATCTTATTTACTGTGTATAAAATACAGAGGGTATAAGTTTCAGGGAAATTAATTAGGTATTAACGAAGATGCGGGAGGGAACGAAGGCTGAGGACAGGAGCTAGAACTCGGTAATTATTCGGATCTTATTTACTACATCTGAAATAAAACTGTTAAAAATTTAAGGGGGATTGGACTGTTAGTAAAAATGTTATGAGAGTGGGTTAAGGCAGGAACAGAAGCTAGAGCTCGCTTACTGTCTCGGTTTGATTTACTACATCTGATATATGACTGTTTAAAATTTCAGGAAAATTGATAGATTAATATTGAGACTACT
This sequence comes from Procambarus clarkii, assembly GCF_040958095.1. Taxonomy (NCBI): domain Eukaryota; kingdom Metazoa; phylum Arthropoda; class Malacostraca; order Decapoda; family Cambaridae; genus Procambarus; species Procambarus clarkii. The sequence goes on from NC_091168.1 coordinate 8,079,794, forward strand.
CTTATAAATGTGGACTCTTAACAAATTTTGGTCTGGAAACGGTCTCTGATGAAAATTGGTCTCTGAATATTTCTGGCCTTAAACTGGACTCTGCCTAATTTTCGATCATTACTGGATTCTGACAATATTTGAATTTCCTAAATAAGAACTCTTTAAGAACACAGGTGTGAGTAAAACTGAAATATTTTGGTCTCCAAGTGGACTCTGACTACTTTTCGGTCTTTAAGGGACTCCGTTAAAATTTGGTCTTCTATGGACTCTGCATAATTTTCGGTCATTACTGGACTCTGAATATTTTCGGGTTCAAACTGGAATCTGAATATTTTTGGGCATAAATTTGACTCTGAATAATTTCTGTCTATAGCTGGACTCAGATGAAATTTGAGCTTAAACTGGACTCTGAATTTCTGACTACAACTGGACTCTGTTCAATTTCGGTAAAAACTGGGCTCTGATGAATTTCTGTCTGAAAATGGACTCTGACGAATTTTGCTCACAAAGTGGACTCTGAATAATTTAGGTCAACAACTGGACTCCTGTTAATTTTTCAGGATAAAACTGGACTCTTGACGAATTTTTGGTCTTTACTGGCCTTTGATGAAATTTGAGCTTTAAACTGGTCTCTGACTAATTTTCTGTCTTTACAGGAGAAACAGCTGTAAAAGCATATAAAAACTAAAACTTACTGTTAAGATGTCCGTTTTCCTTATTCTCAGTAATACGAAAGCTAACTTTACCCTGACTTTTATAACAAACTTCTATGAAATTATTTTCTCATAAGAACTCTTAACAAACTTCTAAGATCTCAGAAATTATTTTTCTCATAAAAACTCTTAACAAACTTCTAAGATCTCGGAAATTACTTTTCCCATAAGAACTCTTAACAAACTTCTTGGATCTCGGAAATTATTTTTCTCATAAGAAATCCTTAACAAACTTCTATTAACATATTCTCTAAAAATGGTCTTTGAAAAAATGTGCGATTTTGAAATCAGACACAGTTTGTCCAAAGAGTTTACCTGGAACCCCTGTGACACAAACACGATATTTCTAAATTTTTCTATAAAATTTTCTTACTTATTTTCTCCCATAAGAACTCTTAACAAACTTCTAAAATCTCAGAAATTATTATTCTCATAAGAATTCCTTAATTCCAAATCAGTAACTGCCCAAATTAACCTGAAACCCCTGACACCTTAAACACGATATTTCTAAATTTACCTGAAAACCCTCTGCCATAAACACGATATTTCCCCGCGACAAAATATCGTCTTTACGCCGTCATCCCTACTACTGACAGACGATCATTGGTGCTGTGATCACGGTACTGTGTACATTTAGGGGTGATACTGGACGGCAGAGGTTTGAATCATGACCGGGTCAAAGAGTTCTTAGTGATCTATGGCTTGTGCATTCATGCAGCTTTCTCACACACACACACACACACATACACACATATATATATATATATATATATATATATATATATATATATATATATATATATATATATATATATATATATATATATATATATATATATATATTGTGACGGTAAAGTGTTGGAGTGTTGATGTTTGGCTGTTTTCAATAGCAGGGGGCAATGCCTCTTCACATTTACAGAAAAAAAACAGCTTGCCTGTTTGTCTGTGGTAAGGTAATGGGAAGACACACAAAACACAAAGTATAAACAATGAAATTTTAATTACTCTAGAAAACAAGATATGAATAAAGACAATCCCTTGGCTTACATAAAATTCAAAACAAGTCAACAAACAAAACAACATGAATAATTAATGCATGTAAAATTTACTCTGAAATAAAATGAAGTGCAGAATAATAGTAATATTAATCAGGTGCTGAGAATACTGGCTTCAGCTGCCACCTCCCTTAGTACACGACAGCGAGAGCTTTGTCTACCAGCGAGAGATGTCAACTCCAAAGAGCACAGAGATATACTGAGGAGTACGGCGTGTGCTGGCCCAGACGTCGACTCAGGTAGTGGCGTGAGTGCAGGTGCGGTGACACACCAGCCAATCAGGAGCAAGCAGGCGGAGGATGGATAGTTTGCTCGTTGATGGAGGGCGGGAGCCAGTGTGTCTGGTGGTGCAAGGTACGCTTTGCTTCCTGGGCAAAACGTTTGGCGATACTGGTGGACGTATCTTCAATATAATATCTTGTACTTGAATGACGTGAATTATGTAGGGAAGAGCAGGCTCAATCTCTCTTGAAAGAGATTATCGTCACAATATATATATATATATATATATATATATATATATATATATATATATATATATATATATATATATATATATATATATATATATATATATATATATATATATATATATATATATATATATTGATAGAATGTACAATTAGTGAGTATAATTTGGTTCTATTCCTTTTATTGAGTCTGGAAAAAATTAAGTTAAAAAAAGTAAATATTCCTAGGCTTAGGAATATATCATATGCTATATATGTACTATATTAGGCCTCTGATAGCGTGTATTAGGCCTGTGATGTTTAGATAAGGTTACGTTTTATTAGCAACATAAATACAAAACCTTTTCCTGTTTTTTCAAATAAAATAATACCACGTTCTACTTTCTAATTCTCCGTTATGCAAACGTAGGTACGATGATCCAAATGGTTACTATAAATATTATCAAAACAAGAGGATGGACTGACTCCAACAACATTCAAAAGAAGCTTCAGCTCACCCATGAGACAAGCGTCGAGAAACTTGGCTTCCATGATGCTGTGGTAGGTAATGTTGCCATGTTCCTCAACTATCTGCTGCATCTCCTGGCGGAGACGTTGCTGGTGTATGGGGTTCTTAGCCAGCAGAAAGGACGTCATGGCCAGAGTGGAGGCTGTTGTGTCGTAGCCGGCGACCAGGAACAACACACTCTGGGCCACAATTAATCTGTCCGTCAGCACTGGAATATAATATATAAATCATGGCTAATTATGGTTAATTTCGTTATGGATTAATATGAATGAAGCATGAAGCAATGAATGACACTCGATTAGTGGCCAGGGTTCAACAGACGTCCTTCAATCGATGAATTAAACTCCAGTGATGCAACTAGTTCTGACTCTCCTGGGTTATTATTGATGGGAGGAACGTGGGGAGGAAAGGCGGAGAACACTTCTCCCAAAAATTAATCGAAATTCAGGTAAAAGACGACGTGGATCTGGGGTCCATACCTGCCTTGGCCCATTAAATTAGGACAGATTCATGCAGGTGTGTGAACTGTGAGATGAATCAAGAACAGAAGAAGTCTGCAACGGCGAAAGTTCAAAATAATGGAAGATAAAAGTGATGCAATAGGTTAATGCTTGATAGTTATAAATTAAAATTATAATGAAGATTGGAATGGAGTTAATGTTGAAACAACCAGAATGATAAGACGTTAAATAAATAAATGAGAATTCTTGTTAATGAAAAATGGTGAAGCGCAATGAAAGATGTCTCATAGTGAAGGTCAATGAATTTTTGTGTGAAAATCAAAATTAAAATAGCAACGGTGGCGATTATTGTCACATATGCACTCTACTATGATGTTAGTTGTAATGTTGTCACATGTGCAGCGTTCTATGATGTTAGTTGTAATGTTGTCACATGTGCAGCGTTCTATGATGTAAGTTGTAATGTTGTCACATGTGCATCTTACTGTGATGTAATTGGTAATGTTGTCACATCTGCACCATGCTATAATAAAAGGGTAAATGTTGTTCTATACTGGTATGTGTTACAGCAAGTGATATACTCTTCTCTTGTCAATAAAATCTTTCTCCCCTATAAATAATCCACAAGCCCCTTAATATGGGAATTTGGAAAAGGGAATAATAATCTAATTTCGTTACGTATAAAGAAAAGAATGAACCCAAATTTTATGTTATGTTGGTTACATGTTGGGTGAAGGTGAATTAAATGCCCAACCGGGAAGGCAAGATGGCTGACACACCCAGGTAGGAGTATGTGAGCCATCCTAAGCAAACCGGAAGCAGGAGCACTGAGTCTCCAAGAAACTTGGAGTTGTGATTGGGTAGCCACCAGCAGCGCGGCTCATTAGAACACTCCATCGCGTGATATGACACCACCGCCCGCGTCGTGAGCGTGAGAGTCGGTAAACGTAACTGCCCTCCTCGTGCTCGTCGGAGAAGGACGCATCACTTGTCTCTCCAGCAAGAAGCAGCAGTCCAGTTCATGGAGGTGGACACCAGCTAATATAAATCAAGGTCGAAGGCTCCAAGCAACTGTTCAAGGAGTATTCACGAGTGCACAAAGCACGAAAAGTGAAACTTCAAAAGAAGTATAACTTAATCATATGAAAACAACAATACAACTGACCACGGTCAGAGGGAAGAGGCACACGCATACACACGACCGGAATGAACATATTCCAAGGTAAGAACTGTACAATTCATACAAAACATACCCAGCTCAGTCGCAGTTAGCAAGGAGGGGTAGACACCTCCGAACCTTGCAAAAAAAACGCACTCACACTAAAGGCCCCATATACCAAGGAAAAAGACAGCACATTGGAAAAGAAAAATTCATGGCAATACTGAAGGCAACGTTGGACACCGCCTAACAGCAGGACAAGGAAGGCTGGTCGTCCAACTCACGGGCCAAAAAAACAGACCAGTATAATAAAAACCACACTCAGCCAACTCACTCAAACATCCAAACAAATCAACAGAAGATTAGAACACACACACAATCAATCAAAGGTTGAGATGCAGCCCCCAACTCACGCCCGAGATTACAGAACAACGACTAACGTCGCCGCCAGCTAAACCCTACAACACTTGAGCAGCAGCAATATAATCTGCCGTGAACCATCGAGCAAGTATCCTCAGAAACTACCGCAGCATCCACCGCATCGTGTTTTGCAGCCTACCTTTCAAGAACCCCAATAGCTGAGCCACACCACACCATACCCTTCTAACCTACTAACCCCCAAACAAATAATGTAATCTGACACCAACACTCTTCAAGTGTTTAGAATTCCATAAATTTCCCTCGGAAACGACAATAAGAAAACTTCAGCAAATCTCCCTGCAAATCAGACCCACATAAGGTACCCCGAAGCCAGTCCACCAAACATGAAACCCGCTGAGAAAACTAAAACTCATGAAGTTCGAACTCACTCTCACCACAATAGGCACAACAATCCGAGCCCACAATACCTATCATAAACAACCGCGCATTGATAGCTAGAGTCTCATGAAGAAATCAATACATCAACTCCCTTTGTTTAGGGGCGAGGAACAGGTCCCTCAGAGCACCCCACACCTCCCCCCAGTCAAATAACGGGTACAACCCTTCCACTGTGTGAGCCACACGACCTAAAAACACCCGATACACCTCCTGACATGTACTCAGGAGACCTGAGACCTTCGGTCATTCAGTGACCGAAGAATGAGTACCATATAGAAGTACACCGGTGTGGTGACGAAAGACTGTAAGATCCCGTCCCGACAGACTGTACCCCCATAAGATAATGCACCCGAATTGAACTGAAAAACATAGACAAGGAAATGAGACCATCCTCCAACGCGAGCCTCCTACGAAAGGTCACCCAAAAATATCATCCATCGACTTCATATACACGCATTTACCAGACCAATCCCACCCTCCTCCAGACCCTGACACAAGGAGGACTACCAAACCGGGTGGTAGCAGCCTCACCACACAACGATACACAATCCTCCCCAAATCCAGCGGATGTTCCCTGCTCAAAGGGATAAAATAAGCTAAATACCAGACCTTAGAAAGAACCCGACAATTCACAATAAGTGCCCGCTTTAAATCGTCACGATCCTCTTGGACAGCATCTCCACTGCCGCCTCCACTGAACGAGAGACCGCCCTCCCTTCCAATTATGTGAACAGACCACACCACCTTCAGCCATGATAACTCCCATTACTCCCTAGCAGCCCAGCACCCCAACCCCATAATACAAGAATTCAGATGGTTGATGACAGCTCACGTGGCCAACTCAAAAGTATGCATTTGGGAGAACAGTTTTCCTAGCTAACTTTTAAACTATGTGCTAGAGTGCACATTAGGACAGGAGTGCACCAGGCTGCATTGGTTCTAGAATCCGTAATTATTTCAAGAAACATCTCGTGTTTAGAGTTTATGTGTGGCGTAGGCTCTTAGGTTTCCAGTGAGGCTACGATGGCCGTCGTAGCCACACTATGAGTAAAGGTACATTGTTAATGATAAAACATTATCATGTTTTACATTAAAGTGTGTACAGTAAGGTGCAGGGTGAAGCTTTAGAGGGTCAAGAGGGGAGGACCAATGGTCCTCACGGTCTGGCTCCTACTGGGAGGCCATGATGCCAGCCCAAGGTCATGTGACGAGAGGAAGCTCTGTAAGTGGTGCAGGTACCATTGGCTGCTTCCCACCTTGCTCTCTGATTGGTCAAGTCAAAGACAGAGCCGGAGAAGTGCGCGAACACAGGTTCAAGTCTCTCGCAGGAGTGGAGTGTTGTCAGTTTCTTGATGATCCTGGTTTCGGTGGTGTGGTGATGTCAATCTGTGAGGATGTCGAGGTGTTGGTCCATGCGAGTACGGAGGTCTTCGTCGATGTTGCTGTTCCTCCATTGGTTTGCAGCGTGGAGTAGTTGCGTTTTGCTGTCTTCGATATCATTTTCTGCCTTAAGTATCTGATGTCGAATCAAATCTTGGCATACTCGCATCGACCAACACCTCGGCATCCTCACAGATCGACATCACTACAGCACTGAAATCAGGATAGTCAAGAAACTGACAACATTATTTGGAGGACCTATTGCGATTCCACGACCCAGAGATGGCTTCTTAAACCTTGCTGGAATCAACCTCAATGAGGACCAAATTACTCTCTTGAATCTGGGTATAACCTGTCACGTTATGTCCAGACCGAGTGAGATGGCCCGGAAAGTGGAGTTGGAAATCCTATTGGACGATATATTCGACCTCGAGAAGCAAAAGAAGGTTACCACTAAAGACACTTTGCAAGCAGAACTTATTGCAGAAGGAGGAAAGTTTCGAGGTAAATACAAAACCACCATACTGTCCCCCGAGCTCAAAGCAGCAGCTAAGAGCCTTCGTGAGAACAAGGAGATAGTCATTAGGAGAGGTGACAAGTCGCCAATATACGTAATTCTTAAAAAAGACAAATATCTGGCAAAAATGAACCTCATACTCTCTGACCAAACTAAATTCCAAAGGGTAACGAAGGACACTACAGCCGAATTGAAAACGAAGGTAAACAGATTGATCGAAACTGTGAACGCCAGGAAATCCGGACTCCACCTGCCAAAAGTTGTTGGGGAATACAAATCTGGGTATGCCTATGGAAATGTCAAGACCCACAAGAAAGGAAACCCTCTTCGGCCAATCATTAGCCAGATACCCACACCCACATACAGACTGGCTAAGCGACTCAACGGGTTTCTGCCTCCTTACGTACCCTGTGCTTTCAGCTTGAAGTCTCCCAAGGAATTTGTCGACTTACTGTGCGGGGATAAGAGACTTGTTGGATGTGGAGTCACTATTTACCAACGTACCTGTGGACGAAACAATCGAGATGATAGCAGACAGAGTGTATCGTGACCCGGCTTGCGCTCCTCCTGACATGCCAGAAAGCATACTGAGGAAACTACTCCAAGCCTGCACTAAAGAGGCACCCTTCGTGAGCCCAGATTGGCACATGTATAAGCAAGTAGATGGGGTCGCCATGGATGTCCTGTTTGCGAACTTCTACATGGGCACCATCGAGCAGAGGGTCTTAGTTGACATGGGCTTGAAACCTTCCACATACTGCAGGTATGTTGACGACATTTTTACACAGGTACCTGATGCCAAATGTCTACAGCAGCTGAAGGAAGCATTTGAGCAGAATTCTGTGTTGAGTTTCACGTACGAGATGGAGAACAATGGGAAGCTGCCCTTTCTGGATGTAACAGTCACGGAAAAAAGCGGAGGCTTCCATACTGCAGTCTATCTTGAGGTTATCTTGAGATGATTTCGGGGCTTTAGTGTCCCCGCGGCCCGGTCCTCGACCAGGCCTCCACCCCCAGGAAGCAGCCTGTGACAGATGACTAACTCCCAGGTACCTATTTACTGCTAGGTATCAGGGGCATAGGGTGAAAGAAACTCTGCCCATTGTTTGTCGCTGGCGCCTGGGATCGAACCCAGGACCACAGGATCACAAGTTCAGCCTGCTGTCCGCTCGGTCGACCGGCTCCCCTACACAAAAGAAACAAACAGGAATGTGCCTCAGTGCCAATAGTGACTGCCCAGATAGGTACAAGAGGAGTGTTGCCAATGCTTACGTCGACCATGCTCTAAGCCACGGCTCAGGATGGAAAGAAGTCGATGAAGAACTCTGTAGGCTAAGGCAAGTCCTAGTCAACAACGGCTTCTCTAACTGTTTCGTTGAAGACATCATAAAAAGAAAGGAAAAACGCCATGCAACTTTTGAAGAGTCAACCAACACAACACCTGTACCCCCAATTAGACTATTTTTCAGGAACTTCTTTTCGACGGCTCATAAAACGGAGGAAAGGGTCCTGAAAGATACTGTTGATAGGAACGTCATCCCTACAGACAAAAAACAGAAAATACAATTGATAATTTATTATAAAACCAAAAAAACAGCCAATCTACTCATGAAAAACTCGCCAGACACCAAGCAGAACGCTTTGACCGACAAACGTCGTCTATGCCTTTAAATGCTCACTTGGGGACTGTAAGCCCCAAAGAACTCCGTATATAGGCAAGACAACAACCTCTCTTTCTAGGCGACTAACAATGCATAAGCAACAGGGAGCCATCAAAGAACACATAATTTCTTCTCACAACCAGACCATCACCAGAGAATGCTTAACAAACAACACATAAATCATCGATAGGTACGGCGATAGCAGGCGGCTTGACATCTGCGAGGCACTACACATCAAAAAGTCAACACCAGCAATCAACAGCCAATTAAAGCACAACTATATTCTACCTACTTCAAGACCCCGAACCAATAAGGAAGCAGCAAGAGGAAGTATGGGCCAATAGACCTTCTGCAGTTACTTGTATTCATATGTTCACTTATCCAATTTATACCCATTGTTTTGTGTTCTGTCTTGTGTTAGTCACCTCACCCAAAACTTTTGAACCATATCACCTCATCCAGTAGAGCATAAGTACGAAGAATTTGTGTGTAAATTAAGTCTTTGAAAATTGATTACGAATTACGAAATGCGTTCAGGCGTCAGACAATTAAAAAATGAATTTTGGAGAATTGCTATTTATATTATCACCGACAGTGAAGAAAAACATAAGAAATATTCAGAAGATTTGCATTAGAATTATTAATCTTACCTGTTCGGGCATATTCAACAACATATGTTTACAAGAAAGACTACTACCAATATATATGTATATATGTATATACATATATATATATATATATATATATATATATATATATATATATATATATATATATATATATATATATATATATATATATATGTGTGTATGTCGTACCTAGTAGCCAGAACGCACTTCTCGGCCTACTATGCAAGGCCCGATTTGCCTAATAAGCCAAGTTTTCCTGAAATAATATATTTTCTCTAATTTTTTTCTTATGAAATGATAAAGCTACCCATTTCATTATGTATGAGGTCAATTTTTTTTATTATAGTTAAAATTAACTTAGATATATGACCGAACCTAACCAACCCTACCTAACCTAATCTAACCTATCTTTATAGGTTAGGTTAAGTTAGGTAGCCTAAAAAGTTAGGTTAGGTTAGGTTAGGTAGGTTAGGTAGTCGAAAAACAATTAATTCATGAAAACTTGGCTTATTAGGCAAATCGGGCCTTGCATAGTAGGCTGAGAAGTGCGTTCTGGCAATTAGGTACGACATATATATATATATATATATATATATATATATATATATATATATATATATATATATATATATATATATATATATATATATATATATATATATATATATATATATATATACAACCTAAGAACACTTTCCCACCAGGAGATTCGAACCCTAGCCAGCACAGAAGCCTTACAGCAACTGGCATAACTGGTACGCCTTTAACCCACTGCACCACAGCTCAGACCCTTAAAAGAGATTGTAATTTTGGAGTATTTCACCTCCAAAGATCACCACCTCCCAAGGGCAACTAGAGCATAGTGAGGGGCTACTCACATTCTTTCATCAAATTTCTGTTAATATGGGAGAACTCTGTGTCTATGCTTAATGCACAACTTGCCTAAACACGCAAGAGAGATTATACACCCTTAGAACACTTTCCCACCAGGAGATTCGAACCCTAGCCAGCACGGAAGCCTTACAGCAACTGGCATAACTGGTATGCCTTTAACCCACTGCACCACAGCTCAGACCCTTAAAAGAGATGGTAATTTCGGAGTATTTCACCTCCAAAGATCACTACCTTCCAAGGGTATCTAGAACATAGTGAGGGGCTACTCACGTTCTTTCATCATATTCCTGCTAATATGGAAGAACTCTGTGTCTATGCTTAATGCACAACTTGCCTAAACACGCAAGAGAGATTATACAACCTTAGAACACTTTCCCACCAGAAGATTCGAATTCTAGCCAGCACAGAAGCCTTGCAGCAACTGGCATAACTGGTATGTCTTTAACCCACTGCACCACAGCTCAGACCCTTAATAGAGATGGTAATTTCGGATTACCATCCGATTTCTCTGGTGATGGTCTGGTTGTGGGAAGAGATTATATATTCCTTAATGTAGCCCTGTTGCTTGTTCGATTAAGGAACATATAATCTCTTCCCACAACCAGATCATCACCTGAGAAATTTTAGCAAACAACACGGAAATCATCGATAGATACAGCGATAGCTGGCGGGTTGACATCTGCGAGGCACTACACATCAAGAAGTCAACACCAGCAATCAACAGCCAATTAATGCACAACTATATTCTACCCACTTCAAGACTCCGTTCCAGTATAGAAGCATAAAGAAATATGGGCCAATAGGCCCTTTGCAGTTACTTCCATTCCTACCTTCAATTTACCCAATTAATACCCATTGTTTCATGTTCTGTCCGGTGTTGAAAGTTTTGTTCACCTCATCCAAAATTGTTGTAACGTATCACCTCACCCAAAATGCGGGTATAAAATAACAGCTGTTTAAATCATAGCATAGTAAGAACTATGTTTAGTGTTTGCAGGTTATAGTTGTGTGTGTGTAAACTAAAAGTCTTTGAAAATGTAATAAGTTATTACAAAACGCGTTCAAGTGTTAAAATTTGAGTTAAAAGTAACGTAGATATATGACCAAACCTAACCAACCCTACCTAACCTAACCTAACCTAACCTATCTTTACATAACCTAAACTAACATAAATAAATCAATAATTTATGTTCTTAATATAATATAATAATATTTAAAATAAACTAATAGGAAACAATATATTGAGAATAAAGAAAATCACTCGGCCTATTAGGCAAATCAGGCCTTGCATAATAGGCCGAGAAGTGCGTTCTGGCTACTAGGTACGACATATGTATATATATATATATATATATATATATATATATATATATATATATATATATATATATATATATATATATATATATATATATATATATATATATTAGTATATTTTGGTAGCAGTCTTTCCTGTAGACATATATTATTAAATATGACCAAAAAAGTAAGATTAATAATTCTAACACGAATTTTCTCTATCTATCTTATGTTTCTTTTCACTGTTGATGGTAATTCAAAGATCAATTCTCCAAAATTCATTTTTATTTCTAGTCTGACGCGACACTTGAGCGCGTTTTGTAAACCTTATTACATTTTCAAAGACTTTAGTTTACAAACACACATCTGAAACTGAATAGAGCTTTACACATCTTCGAGGTTTATATCTACATTTGGGTGAGGTGGATGAGGTGAAAAACGAACTTTCAACAATGGGTATTCAATGGGTATTAAATTCCAACACAAGACAGAACACGAAACAATGGGTATTGAATGGGTATTAAATTCAAACACAAGACAGAACACGAAACAATGGGTATTGAATGGAAGTAATTGTAGAAAGCCTATTGGTCCATATTTCTTGATGCTTCTATATTGGAGCGGAGTCTTGAAGTGGGTAGAATATAGTTGTGCATTAATTGGCTGTTGATTGCTGATGTTGACTTCTTGATGTGAAGTGCCTCGCAGACGTCAAGCCGCCTGCTATCGTTGTATCTATCGATGATTTCTGTGTTGTTTGCTAAGATTTCTCTAGTGATGGTTTGTTTGTGGGAAGAGATTATATGTTCCTTAATGGAGCCCTGTTGCTTATGCATCGTGATGTTGTTGTCTTGCCTATATAGTTTTTTTTAGGCTTACAGTCCCCAAGAGGGCATTTGAAGGCATAGACGACGTTGGTCTCTTTTAAAGCGTTCTGCTTTGTGTCTGGAGAGTTTCTCATGAGTAGGCTGGCCGTTTTTCTGGTTTTATAGTAAATCGTCAGAGGTGGTACCCCCCTATATATAATATATATATATATATATATATATATATATATATATATATATATATATATATATATATATATATATATATATATATATATATTATTATTATTAAATATGACCGAAAAAGTAAGATTAATAATTCTGACACGAATTTTCTCAATCTTTCGTACATTTCTTTTCACTGTTGGTGGTAATTCAAAAATCAATTCTCCAAAATTCCTTTTTACTTCTAGTCTGACGCGACACTTAAGCGCGTTTCGTAAAACTTATTACATTTTCAAAGACTTTAGTTTACACATGCACAACTGAATAGAACTTACACATCTCCGATTTGTTTATATCTACATTTGAGTGAGGTGGATGGGGTCAGGTGGTATTAATAGGGTATTAAATTCATCAACACAAGACAGAACACGAAACAATGGGTATTGAATGGAAGTGATTGTAGAAAGCCTATTGGTCCATATTTCTTGATGCTTCTATATTGGAGCGGAGTCTTGAGGTGGGTAGAATATAGTTGTGCATTAATTGGCTGTTGATTGCTGGTGTTGAATTGCTCAATTCTAAAGCAATGTCACACAAAATAATTAAAAAAAAATTAAGGAAATTCAATTTATCAATGAAATCGTAAACATTGAAATGAAATTGTAACATATTTAGTATAGCGTGTGTTGCTCTTATGTGCAACAGACGGCGCTGTTTTTTAAGAAAAAAAATATTTTTACCTGTGTGGCATATATACTTATACTTACAAAATGAAGGGCATGGTAAACAACACAGTTCAATTCCAATGCAAAGTCACACAAAATGATTAAATCAAAATGAAAATAAATCAAAATCTATGCAAATTTAATTTGTCAATGCCACCAGAAATTTGAAATGGAATCATAACATATTTAATATAGCGTGTTGCTATTACATGTAATAGATGGACCTGTTTTAAAAAAATAATTTTTTATTTCTAAAAAATAGAAAAAAATATTAAAAAAAAAATGTTTTTATCTGTACAGATGTGGTATATATATATAGTAGGTATAGAAAAACACTCGCCGTTTCGAATGTAACATAGTGTCAAAATTTCAAAGTAATCAGTGAAGAACTTTTGGATATTAAAGCGTGTGTTGCTCTTACGTCCAACAGATGACGCTGTCTTTCAGAAAAAGCATAGTTTTTCTTGTCACAGGTGATGCATGTATATAGTAGGTATATAAAAACACGCGCCTATTCGAATGCAACGTTGTGTCAAAGTTTCAAAGTAATTGGTAAAGAAGTTTCGAAGAATTCCCTCACATGAAAAACAGTTTTTATAAAAAAAACATTTTTTTTCCCGTCACAGACGTGACATCTAAATAGTATGTATATAAAAATCCGCTCGGATGCGAATGGAACGTTGTGTGAAAAATTAATAGCAATCGAGGAAGAAGTTTCGGAGATTTGCGATTTTGAACAAACAAACATTTCCATTTTTATTTATATAGATATATACTGAAGAGGGTACGTAACCTCTATCAGGTATATTCATGTAGATTTTGCATATTCAGTACTAATAATTTACCTTGGTTACAACTGTTCTAATACTAAATCCCAGGACCAAAACATGGCATACGTAAACTTATATTATTAAGCCTCTGCTATGGAAATACTTTAAGGCCAGAGAACGAACAATATTCGTTAAAAATATAAAAGTTCTGATATATTCCAACAAAATCTCACGCTATTTGGCATTACAGTAGTTAAAAATTCACTCAAATCTATATAAATCTATATAAATAAAAATGTAAATGTTCGTTTGTTCAAAATCGTTAATCTCCGAAAGTTCTTCACCGATTGCTTTGAAATCTTCAAAACCACTTTACCGATTGCTTTTAATTTTTTACACAACGTTGCATTCGAATAGGCGCATATTTTTATATATCTACTATATACATATTTTTGTATTAAACAGTGCCATCTGTTGGACGTAAGAGCAACACATGTTGTAATCTTCGATAGTTCTTCACCGATTGCTTTGAAATTTTGACACAACGTTCCATTCGAATATATGCATGCTTTTATATACCTACTATATACATGTCACGTCTGTGACAGGTAAAAACCATGCTTTAAAAAAAAACAGCGACATCTGTTGCATGTAATGGCTAAACACGTCATACTTAACATGTTACGATTGCATTTCAATGTTTCCGATTGCATTAATTAAGGAAATTTTCATAGATTTCGATTTATTTTAATTTTGATTTAATTATTTTGTTTGACATTGCGTTGAAATTGAGCTGTGTTGTCTACCATACTGTTCATTACATGAGTATAGTTTACTTGATTATTTTTCAATTTTTTTTATTTCGTTTTTTAACTGTTTTTCCTATTTTTTAATTGATGGGAATATCAGATCATTTGATGTTCCCAATTTTCTGATTGGAACATCAGATCATTTGGGAATACATCAGCCGAGGGAGTGGGGAATGGTGGGAAGGGTGAGGGGACAGGAGTGGGGGATGGTGGGAAGGACGAGTGGACAGGGAATCTCTTGAGGTTATCTTGAGATGATTTCGTGGCTTTTTAGTGCCCCCGCGGCCCGGTCCTCGACCAGGCCTCCACCCCCAGGAAGCAGCCCGTGACAGCTGACTAACACCCAGGTACCTATTTTACTGCTAGGTAACAGGGGCATAGGGTTAAAGAAACTCTGCCCATTGTTTCTCGCCGGCGCCTGGAATCGAACCCAGGACCACAGGATCACAAGCCTAGCTTGCTGTCCGCTCGGCCGACCGGCTCCCGGGGAGGGGGTAATGGGGAGGGGACGAAGAGACTGCACAGTTGGGGATGGTGGGGACGGAAGAACGGTGAATGGTGAGGAGGACAATGGGACAGGGGAGTAGGGGAAGGTAAGGAGGAAGAGGGAGAAAGGGGAGGGTGGAATGGTAGGTAGGACGAGGGGATGGGAGTAGGGGATGGTGGAGGAAGACGAGGGGACAGGGAAGGGGGTAATGCTGGGGAGGACGAGGGGACGGAGGGGTTGGGGATAATGAGGACGAAGGGACAGGGGAATGGAGAATGGTGAGAAGGACAGGGGGATAGGGGAGGGGGGGAAATGGTTGGGAGGATGAGGGGATGCTTCCACTACACAGAAGGGGCGTAACTGGCCCACCTCTCGCAGTGTTCAAGAGAGAGCTGGATAAGCACCTCCAAAGGATACCTGTTCAACCAGGCTGTGATTCATAGGTCAGGCTACGAGCAGCCGCGTCCAATAGCCTGGTTGACCAGTCCAGCAACCAGGAGGCCTGGTCGACGACCGAGCCGCGGGGAGGCTGAGCCCAGGAAGCACCTCAAGGTAACCTCAGTGTTTGGGAGAGGGGGAGATGGTGGGGAGGACAAGGAGACGGGGCAGTGAGGAATGGTGGGGAGGATGAGAAGACGGGGGACGGGCGGAATGCTGGGGAGGATTGGGAGACAGGGGAAGGTTACTGTGGCTCAACAATGCGTGGCCGGGTACTGCCAGTATGTTAATAAATATATTTTCTACGAATATATTTACTCATATATCCGGGTGATGTGCCAACCCGCCCGTACAGTGGGAAGTGAGAGCACCTGGTCATAACGGTCGTTATGATTGCTTGATAATAATCGGATTTATGTCAGAAAAGTAGGAAAAATAGGCATTTATAATATTAAGTTTATGTATTGGCAACTAGTCTGTGTGTTTGGGAGGTGGTGAGTGTGGCCACATGGCTCGGTCAGTGAGCCAGCAAAATAATAATAATTATGTGAATATATATATATATATATACAGTAAATATGTGATTTTTTTTCTTTAATTTCACAAGATACTGACCTAAAACTTTTACATTTTAGAGTACGAATGCCCAGCAAAATATATTAAAGCCTACATCAAAATCCATAAAGTAGAACGATCCTATTAATTGTCAAAAACTTCACCTTCAGTGTTCTTGGTGAACATGATTTTCAACTTTGAAAAATCCTTCTAAGTTTAGTATCTGATCGATTACCCTATTTTGTAATTATTATATATATATAGTTCTTTGTTCTAAAAATCCTAAGTTTTTTCCATAAATGCAAAAACATTGAGCTATAAATTATTTGCTTCTAATTTTGACACGTTTGAAAGGCAACATGCAAATTATTTTTGCACCAATCTATACTCGCAAACTAAATTCTATAATATAGCAAATGAAAATCATATGCTAGTCTCAGACCATAAGGACAAATAATACAATTGGTGATATTTTTAACTTTTAAATTATAATTTTAAAATTAAAAAAATCGATTTTTGGTTTGATTACTACATAAATGTAATAGAAATACTTATTTATAATCAAATAGTATTCTCAGTATATTCTATGCATATTCCATGGAATATAAATACGTGATTTATTATGTATTATTTATTATTATATTATGTATCATGAATTAGTGAATGACCTGATTTCTGCTCTGTCCCTATGAAAACACTGATAATAATGATAGAGATTAAATTGTCTTCCACACTTCCATGGAAATAAATATTTCATTCACTTGGGCTCTCTGAAACTCGAACAGCAGAACCCACGCATGAGAGGCCGAAGCTCTATCGACGTGACAACCCATCCTCGACTTAAGTCCATTACATTCAGCAGTCGACCCCACTGACGCATTCATAAATTTTTACATGCTGTACATTAAAAACGGGATTTTCCTCAAATATAAATTAATATTATGATATATTGGCACAGTGTGCATATACATAGGCATAGGTTAGGTTAGGTTAGCTATTTAGGTTCTGTTGGCGATTATTTGCATTTGTAGTACATAGGTGAAGCATTTACAGCGTTGTGGTTCGAACAAAATTCGGCAATGAAGCACTTGTTCCGGAAGTGTTTATTAGTAAACATGAAGTATTGAGGAACATAATGTTTACTACATAAATGTAAAAGAAATACTTATATATAATCCAATATTATTATCAGCATATTCAATTCATATTCCTTGGAATATAAATACGTGATTTAATGTTTTGGTGACATTGTTAAAGTAAAGTTATTACCTGTTGTTGTGAATGTCTTGGTGACAGTGCTATTTTGTATTTCTTTACGTGTGTAAAATTGTTGTACTGGAGAAGGGATTTGATACTGTAAGTGGCGAGTACAGTAAGTGCCAAGAGTGTTCACGAAGTGTTCAGTTAGTTCACGTTTGTTCATGACCTTTCCAGTGGATCGAGACTGTTGTGTCTGTTACACCTGTGAGAGTAGTAGGTACAGATTCCTGCTGCCAGGAGGTGTTTTAACAGTGGTTGAGGTGACACTCTTGAGTAACGTAACTAATGTGGGTCACTGTGTATTAGTATATGAGTTATTGAATAAATTAATTTTTTTGTTACACGTGCCTTTGATGTCTTTCCTCATTTTAAAGTACTGCCCCCATTACTGATTCAAATTTCTATTTGTCATTGTCATTAATTTGAGTTGGCTCGGGATCTAGCCCAGAGCCTGAAGCACTGAATACAAAATTCAGTGTGAGGACCCATCCGCTGCCTGTTAGATTTGCTTGCAAGCAAGTGGCAGATCGAATGATCTGTATGTGGAAGGTCTGGTAATGCTTATGGAATAGAATACTGCCCTGGTCTTCATCTCCACCTGAAATACCTAGATTTAGGCATCTTGCTCACACTTTCAGAGTGTATTCATTTGTTTGTCAAAGGCAAACATTCGAATCCACATACCAATAACCAGTAATTTCACATCTGTCACTCAGCGGGTTGCTAGAGTCTGTGAAGATGGGGGGGGGTTATAATCTCACATCTGGCGCCCAACGTGGGGCTAGACTTGTTGGGAACCTTTTACGCTCACATGCAAGACATTTTTATAAACATCAGATAAAGATGAGTTAAGCAGCATCCACTTGATATCGTTAAAACGGCAGGTCTGAATACAAAAAAAAGATCTAGGAGTCATGAACAGTTTAGCGCCACAACCCAATAATCAATGCAGAAATATTCAGAAAAGGTAGAAAAGATTCAGGGATTTAGTTCCAGAAGAGTTAGCATCGACACCACTCATGATATGAGAAAATCTGTAGGAGCAGTGAGGAGGGTTCGAACTTATGCGGTGGATATTCCCACATATACACACTTCTAGCGTGAGAAAATCCGGACAGTCACTTTAGTGTGACTTTCAATACGCTCTGTGAATTAAAAGAGGAGCGTCAGAGGTAGAACAAGTCCTAGATGACAGAGCAAGAGTGTATGGGGGGAGGGGATTGCGTGAAAATCCCTTACTAGCTTCAGTAGAAGCCTTAGGAAATCCTTGTGTTCAATAGAATTCCAGGTTGTAATCCTTAACCATCTCATGGTCTAGTTGCTAGATGCGTGTGCGTGGGAATACCCACCGCACCAGTTCAAACCCTCATCACTGCTCCTACGGATTTTCTTTTTGGCACAGTCACGTTAGTGTGATTACTCTCTGTGTATTATGATATTCTTCAGCTATATCATGCTCTTGTAAGACTATCTAGATTATGCAGCTAAATATTTGTCAGAATACTAAAGAACGAATACTGATTCACTTGAACGAGTTCAGAAACAAAGGAGAAAGAAATTTGAAATCTTTGACTTGAAGATAAATGAAGTAATTTTTATATTCATTCTCTACAAAAGTGTAGAGTTAGTGGTGACATGATACAAGTATACAAACGGATAAATGAGTATAACCAAAGAAATATTTATATGGTTGTAAATATATCAGCGCAATATTGAACACGAAACATTGAATATAAATTCAATAAGTTTAGATTAAAGAAAGACCTGGGAACGTACTGGTGTGGAAATAACCTGGAATAAGAATAAGAATAACCTAGGAAAACACTGTTTTAGAAACAGGGTTTGTGGTTTGTAGAACAATATACCGGATAACAAAGTAGAAGTGGAATCATTTAATGTATAGATTAGGTTTATATGTGAATGAGTTTGGGTTGAGATGAATAGATAGCGCTTCTTATGGGTCAAAAGTCCTTCTGCAGTTTCTTTAACTGAAACATTTTTTGATGTTCCTAAAAACAAATTTTTTGTCATTATCAGATACCAGTGGGAGTTTGTGCAGTAAGAGTCAATAATGCAATTGCACCGACCTTTTTTAGATGAAGCTGCGGTGGAGTGGTTCTTGGCTGTTGTCGAGCCGTTGGTAACACTTGAATCATTATCTGTTGCATTCAAATAATATGTAGTTGACGAGTGATCATTGATGGGTGCTGACTCATGGATTGTGGTCCGATTGCTGGCTGCAGTTAAATTTTGGGATCTGGTGGTTGACTGGTTGAGGTCGGTGGATGATTTGTGGGTAGTAGGTGTGGAATGATCTTGTCCAGCTCTTACGTCTAGAAGGAGATCAAGGAAGTCCCCTCGTCTCTGGCCAGCCTTCCTGCCTTTAATAGTTTCCTCAGCCACACCTGTGAAGAATTTCACGGCGGGAGGGTCTATCTTTAATCCCAGAGCGCTATAGAACTTTGGAGAAAGGTTCAAAAGGGTAAATTTCAAAACCCTTATAAATGAAAATGAAAAGAATTGGTCTGCAACTCTAGCAAACTCTGCATCCTCATTCACGAGAGAATTACATTCAATACCAAAAGCACAGGCAGCTATAACGTCCATAGTGAAGCGTCCAAAATTATGTTTCATATCAACATTGGGTTTCTTAACAGCTTCTTTAAGAGACACCGAGACGAGAGCATCAGCCTTGTCACAGATGATGGGGAACATCCCCCGCATCTTGCCTGACGTGAATGTAGGAGACATAACTGACCGCAGGGACTTCCAATCATCTCCAGCTTGGTTACCAAGCATATCGTTCACAATACTTCCTTTTTCCGACAGAAAAGGCCTTCGGTTAACGAAGTGATCAAAGTCCTTAACGAGGATGTTTTTGAGAAGGTCAGGATCTGTAACCATCAGAACTGGACGATGAAACTCGTATAATCCGCAGACTCTAGCACTGCGATACCTGTAGTAAACCTGTAAACATACACTTCATGTTATAAGGTGAGAATTGTTTAACCTTGCTAGGACCACCCCCAAAGTTTTTCTTCTTGCTATATACATAGTAGATTATCAATTCAATATCAGTAAAATGTAAACAAAACACAACTAGATCTAGCATAAAATAATTGACAATATCTAATAACAGGGTTAACATTGGGAACTAACCTCGTCGAAAAATATCCATCGAGGCACTGACCAAGATAACTGCCTGTGCATGTGGCCGAGGAAGGGAAGATAGGGAGGCGTGGGGATTCCTCGGGACGACCAGTAGTTGTGGCACCACCTGGAGGACGCCCACCCAGCCAACACCACACTCGCCACAAACAACCACACCTCTACAATCATCCTGAAGAAAAGATTTTTTTATGTGAGGAACAACGTGTTGTGCATATAAATATCATGAAAAATGTTCTTGTTGGTCACTCAGATTTACGGGGTCACTTGTCACTGGTAAATGTGTTAGACAACACTAATTACAATTAGTTCATGGCATCTGATGCTATGTATAAGGTCTTACTTACACTAAATAAAGCTTGATAAACTGATAAAGGCGACTAAATGATTGTTATCATGTGAGCATTTAAAATTTCACCTAGACATGAGATCCGAGCGAACCCTGCAGAAAACTTTAATGTACGATTATGAAAATTAGAGAGACCAAACATATTTTCAGAAGATACAAAATTGCTTGAAGGCAATATAGATTGGCATTATAACTGGACTAACGACTGACAGTTGTAGACTAATGTTGAAATATGGTTATATCCATGCGTTTGAAAATAGAACTTTCCTCATATCACCTGAACAAAGTTCAAACTGAGAGATCGGAATTTGAGAAGACGTAAATTTTGTCCTTCTGAATTATCTAACAAATTTTAGGCTTCGTTTAAATTCTGATGATTAGCCTTGATGGCTATACTATAGAATGAACTATAGTATACTGAACGTCGAATTGTTGTACTTCTGAACGTCAACAAAGAAAGATGACCAAGTTAGTAACATGAACTAGGAATCTCCTATAAAGAGAGATTAAGGAAGCCATTATATCATAATGAAAGGTAGAGTGAAAGGGGTAATATGATTGAAGTATGCAAATAGGTGAAAGGGAATAAAATGGGGAATATTAATAAGATTCTACAGATACAAACAAGAAATTAGAACACCAAAAATGGATACAAACTATATTAGCTGAAATTAAAAATTTACATGGGTAAAAATTTGCTTTGGAAAAAGAGCATTTATTTGTTGAATAAATTACTGGGTAAAACACAAACTGGAACTGCAGATTACTTCACGGAAAGGGCGGACATATATGAATGACACACAGAAATCTCAATAGCGTGATGTATCAAATGAACAAATCCACAAGGGCCGTGATGAGGATTCGAAGCTACGTCCGAGAGCATCCCAGACGCTGCCTTAATCGACTGAGCATTGACATGGTATAAGAATTGCAACCAGAAATTCTACTGAATTTACTTGGATCCTGCAGCCTTTCCGAGACACAAACCAGGATTTTACACAATTCCCCCATGCACTCGAGCTATGTCAATAGGCCGTTCTACCTCTTCGCCCTTACTTCATTACACACAGAAATTATAATAGTGGATTTGTTCATATATGAATGAGTTTCGTCAAGTATAATAAAGAGATGGTTTGTATGGACCTAAATTTCTTCTGCAGTTTCCTTTAATTTTTTGTTATAATATTACTATTCAATCATGTGTGTAAATTGCTTAGTAATTGGAAAAGTAATATTTGTCTCTGTGTGTGGGGGAAATACCATGATTATATGAATGAGAAGAATTACATAGGACTTGGAAATTAAGTAAAATCAATTCAAATCAATTCAAATCAAACGTTTATTCCGGTAAAAGTACATACATACAAGATGTGTGATATTGGATCTCCAGTGACTATGATAGGGAGGATATTGGGTTTTTGTGAATCGGATTCGTTTATTGTACCGAGACTAGAAGTAGCGCTTGGGCAAATAGAGTAAAGGAAAGCTTTTTGGTCGGGTTTTGCCAATGCAAAAGTTCAAGAGAGTGTTCTCCTTTTGATGAGTTCATGTTTTCCAGAAATTGTTTTATCAAATTATTAGAGTTCTTCGCGATTTCTTGAAGAGTTGGTGTTCCTCCTGTGTGTGGGTGTGCGTACGTGTGTTAAGGAGATATTGCAAGGTATTGAGGATGCAACTGGTACTATAGTGAAGTCAAGAGAAGACCTGTTTGATCGAATTTAGTGTTAGGCTACACGTCACTCTTGGCCGGCGATATGGTTCCGTGATGTTGATTCTGTGAAGTCTAATTGCTATCCATCGCAAAACGTGTAGTGTTGCTGGCTTTGATACGATGTCGAGTAGAGTTGTTTGTAGGGTGTTGAAGGGTCGAGTGGTACACAGGGTGGATGAGCTGCTCACTGTGTTTGATTGGAGTACAGTGTGGCCAGGCCTTTATATTCGGTATTTGCAGTCTACTTTGTGTAAATTTATGTTTCGATATTTACCTCAGTCTCTCCCGACGAATTCTTGCCTTCATTTTTGTGGACTGAAGATTTGGATGCATGGAAACATTATGGAGAAGTGAAATCACAGATGCATGTATTGGATTTTTTCATCATTCTGTGATGTTTGTCGATTGGTTAAGGATACGTATTGTTGACGTTTCTGGTGTTGATATTCGACTGAATATTTGAAATTTTATTGTTTTCCTTCCTTGGTTTAGACTGTAAAACACGGAATACGTTAATTTTAATTTTGTCACATTTTTTAATGCATAATGACTTAAGAGGTCGACTTAAGAGAAATACCACTGCGGAGGCTGTTAGGATTCTTGGAAGGGAGTCTATTATACCTTGTGGTGGATTAGGAGTGTTTTTTTTTCCAAGGGAACTGAGTACTGGCATTCGGTGTAGTTTACCGAGTGGTGGTGAGTGTGTGTGTTCCTATTTGCTTTGTTGGTTAATTTGCCACTGGTTACAATACTGGTTTTAGTGATGAGTTTCGGTACTATATTAGGTAAATATCAGGAGAAAGTGCTATGGCAATACGGCTATACTATAATAATGATTATGTGTTTAATAATGTTTCCAGTTTAATGTTGTTCACTGCTTGGGAGCGTGAAGTGCTCTCCGTTATTAGTCTGAGACATCGTAGTTGCCGTGTGTTGACTGTTCACCTTTAAATTGTGTCACTCAATAAAATGTGTAATTGTTAGAAGTTTTATGTGTAGTTAAGTGTACGATATGTTCTTTATGTTTGTAACTATTGTCTTTGTGTCCTCACTTGTGCTAATCTCATTACTGTTCAAGAGATATTGTGTCTCCTCTGATTATTGTATATCACATAATTTTGTAATTTGTTATTGTTTATTATTGTACTAGTCAATTGTTGTACTAATGCTGTATTATGTTTACTCTGTATATGAAAAACAGGTGGATGGTGTTAAATTTGTGTAATTAACCCGAATCGTTAATTTATTTATGTATTTTAGCACTGTACTTTTTTTAGGGGTTTCTTTGAGCACGGGAATGTTTTATTAAATTAACACATAAGCGTTTTCTTGTAATATTATTGTATGACAGAGATCGTATATAAATTGTAAATTTAATATTCGTGCTCAATGGATGGTAATAAATAAAACTAGAAGAGAAATTGGTGGCGCATGTTGGGGATGTTATGGAAGTTGTTAATTTCGCTTTTGCTTATGATACTGGTCTCCATGATGTCTTTTTTATACTATACTACACTAAAAATTTGACTGATTTATATTGTTTCCAGATTAATATTATTTTCCTTAGGTGTGTGAATGTGCTATCAGCAACAATTGGTGGACTCCTGATTCCTCCTGCCTGTTGTTTGTCTCCACTGCTAGTATAACTTTGGGGTCAGTATGGGGTAGTTCTCGCCCACATACATAGACCCGCTGCTATGATCTGAGTCGGCTGGTTTGAGATTTTTGAGCAAGGTGGATATTGCTACCTTGAGTGCTACAGTCTTCGAGGTTTGGGAGTAAATAGTGAGAATCTTGTTGGTTTTCAAGTACTTCAAGAGGACCGTGCTGTGATGAAGTTTTCATGTGTTATGATCTTCCGGGAGTTTATGGTGTGTTAGGAGGGAAAGGTGACACAACTGAAGAACGGCTGTGACACAGTCTGTGTGGTTGACATGAGTAAGACTGTTTCGCATGTAGAAGTGAAGAATACTCCTTTAGAAATGTCGTATGATCTCATCCTTCATGTCTTGGATTGGTTTAGTAAAGTGTAAAGTATTTGTCAGAACCAGTATTCGTTTGGTAGGACGATGGGTCTACTAAGTAGCACCCAGACCGTCAAAATGCTCATTAAACAGGACGTCCCTCTGTGATGCTTGTGGGGTATATAGTGCATTTCTTCCAAACAGGGCAGCCCAGAACGTGTTATAAATGTAGGTGTCCTGGTATTTGGCCGCTGGACGTTGACCTGGCTGACTGTTGACCTGGCTGACTGTTGACCTGGCTGACCAGGTGAATATCTTGCATGACACGGACTTCCCTCCATTGCGGGTGAGGTGTCGCAGTTCACGTTGGTGCTGGCTTCAATTCAGGGACTGACTGAATGGCAACAGCTGCGGTAGGTGTGGTACTCGGTGCAAGATGCGAGGGCGGCTGTGTGTGTGACAATGCAGCAAGTGGTGGTGGATGTAGATTTCCGGGCTCTGGTGGGTGGGACGGTAGGTGGTTGCCCTTCGCAAGCCTTCGTGGGGAAGCTAGGGTCAGAGTCGTGCACGCGAGGGTGTGTGTCGGTTCCAGAACAAACCCGCCCAGATAACTAGGCCTCAGGGAGTGAAAAAGCGTCAGAGGGTGAAGTATGACGCTGAGAGTTCTGATGATGTCATATAGGACGCAACCGACGAGGTGGCTACAAATTTACCTGGTGTTGAATCGGCTCCATCTGTGGATGGGGGTGGCGAAGATGGAGCTGTGGTCTTAACTGTGTCATGTCATCCTCCCACTGAGGTGGTTGTAGGGGAGGAGTCTGGTGATGCCCCGGTTGCAATTGCTCGGGAGTATGATGGTGAAAGTCTTCCCGAATGTTATGCATATCCACGCATCACTGGTGGATGGGGAAACTAGTACTGTCGGCCCTGGGTCGTTAAAGGTAACGCTCCAGAAGAATTCGAGGCCACATTTCGGAGGAAGGTTTCTTAAGGAGTCGGAGTTGTTTTTAGGAGTGTGCCGTAGGAATCATTTCATGCGTAGATGTCCTCTGTTGTCTTCATTTCCATATTTATTTGAATTTTGTCGCTTGTTTATGATTTACATGTAATTTACCTGTTATGCTCTTGTACTGTGCAATTGGATTGTTCCTTTTCTGAATTGAGTAATTTAAATTGTGACTTACTTTATTTATGACTGACATTGTTTATTTATTTGTTTTAATCCCCCAAGGATCGCTCTGTGTTCTAACTTTTGTATTTTTGTTTTATTGATACTGTTAGTGTTATTATTGTTCTTTAGGTTCCATCTTACTGATTGTTTTCTCTGCTCTACTTCACTTCCATTTTTATTGATCAGACGTGGTGAGATATTGAGGACCTCTATATCAATGACAATTTCCCAATCTTCGTATCCCTCCTTTCTCTTTCCAGCAGTTGTGGTTTGATTAAATGCACTGAAATCTTTTCACAGGGCATGCTGTTCTTTCCTGCAAATCTGATCTTCTTCTTCCATCTCTTTCAAGACAACTTATTCAACGCTTTCTTCCAGTCTGTCCCTCTCTATGCCTCCAGTGGCATGTGGAAGTGTGTTCCGTGATGGAATTCGGATTGTACTCGGGCTTTATAATGCAAGCGTGCAGCTTTGGAAACGCACTGATGTCAGTAATGCAGGAAACGCCCAAACAACGAATTCTGTTATGAAAGGCGAGTATGTTGGCCCATGTGGGCATCCACAAACCTGAACGGGAGAGTTAGAAGTCCTACATCTTTATCCATGACTGTTGACACCCAACTTTCTCATGCCTATGTGAAAACCATAAGTTTATAGGTAATTTTTTCTAGATATTGCGGCAGTCCTTCATTGTAGTTTCATTGTTACATATCCAGTGTTAGTGGCGAATGAACTGGGTTAACACTCTCAAGACATTATCTCCGGTATTAATAGTCCTACTACTTTCCTTAATTTTAATACCTTTATTGAACTTCAAACATTGATCTTTCATGCTGGACTTCAACTCCCTTGTTATGAACTCACACTTTTCGAAACTCAAAGCACCTTGTTGGTCGCTCAGCTCTATGGCTGGGGTTCAGACTATTTGCACTATGAGATTCTTCAAAATATTACTTTGTGTGCCCCTTTAGTATATTCTGTTTATCTCTAACTGAATTTGTGAAATGACACAGGTCCCCAATAACTACTGTCACCCACTATTTTGATACTGCTACTATCAACCAGAAGTGTGTTATTGCTACTGTCACTCACTAGTGAGTTACTGCTACTGTCACCCACTAATGTGCTACTGCTACTGTCACCCACTAGTGTGTTACTGCTACAGTCACCCACTAGTGTATTACTGCTACTCTCACCCACTAGTGTGTTACTGCTACTCTCACCCACTGGTTTGTTACTGATACTGTCCTCCACTATTGTGTAACTGCTGCTATCAACCACAAGTGTATTACTACAACTGTTACCCGTTAGTGTGTTACTGCTCCTATCATATGCTAGTGTGTTACTGTTACTGCCTCCTGCTAGTATATTACTGTTACTCTCAACAACTAGTGTGTCACTGCAACTGTCACCCGCTAGCGTGTTAATGCTATTGTCACACGCTAGTGTGTTACTGATACCAGCTGGTGTCTTACTGCAACTATGACCCAATAGTAAGTTACTAATACTGTAAAGTGACATAGTGTTCCTGCTACTGTCACAAACAATAGTGTTACTGCTACTGTCACCCGCTAGTGTGTTACTGTTAATGTCACCTACTTGTATGTTATTGCTACGGTCACCCGCTAGTGTGTTACGGATACTGTCCCCCACTAGTGTGTTACTGCTACTGTCACATGCTAGTGTGTTACTGCTACTGTCACATGCTAGTGTGTTACTGCTACTGTCACATGCTAGTATGTTACTGATACTGTCACATGCTAGTGTGTTACTGCTACTGTCACATGCTAGTGTGTTACTGCTACTGTCACCCACTAATGGGTTACTTTTACGGTCACCCGCTAGTGTGATACTGCTCGTGTGCTCGTGTGTTACTGCTACTGGCACCCACTAGAGAAATACTGCTTCTTTCTCCCACTCGTGTAATACTGCTACTTTCATCCACAAGTATATTACTACTACTGCCAACCGCTAGTGTGTTACTGATAATCTCACCTACTAGTATGTTACTGCTACTATCACATGGTAGTGTTTTACTGCTACTGTCACCAGATAGTGACTTACTCCTACAGTCACCCTGTAGTATTATACTGTACTGTCACTCTCTAGTGTGTTACTGATACTGTCACCTGCTAGAGAGTTACTGCTACTGTCACCCGCTAGTATATTACAGCTACTGTCACTTGCTAGTGTGTTATTATTACTCAAATCCAACAGTGTATGTTACTGCAACAATTAACCGCAAGTATGTTACTGCTGCGGTCACCCGCAAGTGTTTTACTCCTATTGTCACCCGCTAGTGCGTTACTGCTACTGTCAACCGCTAGTGCGTTACTGCTACTGTCAACCGCTAGTGCGTTACTGCTACTGTCAACCGCTAGTGCGTTAGTGCTACTGTCACCAGCTAGTGTGCTACTGCTATAGTCGCCCTGTAGTATTACACTGCTACTGTCACTCGATAGTGTTATTGATACTGTCACCTGCTAGAGAGATACTGCTACTGTCACCCGCTTGTGTGTTACTGGTACTGTCACATGCTACAGTGTTTTACTGCTACTGCCTCCCGCTAGTGTAATACTGCTACTGTCACTCGCAAGTATGTTACTACTACTGTCAAATGCAAAAAGTTACTGCTACTGTCACCTGCTAGTGTTTTACTGCTACTGTAAAGAGCTCTGGCTCTTTAGTCCCGACTCTCAATTGTCAATTAACTGGTGTACAGGGTCATGAGCCTACTGGCTCTATCATATCTACACATGAAACTATGCATGGAGTCAGCCTCCTCCACATCACTTCCTAATGCATTCCATTTGTTTACTACTCTGATGTTGAAAACTTCTATCTAATGTCTCTATGGCTCATTTGGGCACTCAGTTTCCACCTGTGTCCCCTAGTGTGTGTGCTCATGGTGTTAAATAGTCTGGCTTTATCTACCCTATCAATTTCACTGAGTATCTTGTATGTGGTGATCATGTCCCCCCCCCAAATCTTCTGTCTCCCAGGTTTAATTCCTGGGACGTGAGGTTTTAAGAACGTGAGGTTTAATTCCCGTAATCTCTCCTCGTTGCTCATACCCCTCAGTTCGGGTACTTGTCTGGTGGCAAACCTTTGAAACTTTTCTGGCTTAGTCTTATGATTGACTAGATATGGACTCCATGCTGGAGCCGCATACTCCAGGATTGGTACGACATATGTGGTATACAAAGTTCTGAATGATTGCTTACACAAGTTTCTAAAGGCTGTTCTTATGTTGGCCAACCGGGCAGTCTACCCATCCTTTTCTTTCTTGCTTAATCTTTGTCACTAGATTGTAGAATTCTATTAAGCCAGTTAGGCAAGATTTACTCTCCCAGATCCCTTGTTGATGGGTTGTCACGAAGTCCCTTTCTCCAGATGTGTTACTGTTTTTTTTCTCACGATCTTCTCCATCACCTTGCATGGTATACAAGTGAAGGACACTGGCCTGTAGTTAACCCAGCAAACAATTTTAGGTTGCCACAACATATCTGGAAAGTATTTGAAAGTATTGGAAACGTTTGTTTTATCGTATCAGATACGATATTGTGTGTGGACTTAAATAGGTTTCCAAAACTTATAACCAAGACATATGTATCTAACACTAATTTGAGATGTTGTGGCAACTTTACACTCCTAACATGAGTCATTCATAATCCATTCATATACCAATATGAATCTCTTATGAAAGGTTTGAGCCAATAATCTGAACCCTTTTCACATCTTTGTGTGTAAAGTTAAATTTCTTGAAATTAAATTATATTTTATATTATATTATTTTTATTATATTTTATATTATATTATTATTTTCAATTTAAATATTAAAACCAATTTAAGGGTAAAAAAAATCTAATAATTTATAATTCTTTTATTATTTACTAACAATTATAATTATTTACTAACGGAGAGAGGGGAGGCTGTACGGCGGAGAGTGGCGGCTGTGGCGGACAGTGGCGGCGGTGGCGGATAGTGGCGGCGGGCGGACAGTGGCGGCGGGCGGACAGTGGCGGCGGCGGGCGGACAGTGGCGGCGGGCGGACAGTGGCGGCGGTGGCGGACAGTGGCGGCGGTGGCGGATAGTGGCGGCGGGCGGACAGTGGCGGCGGGCGGACAGTGGCGGCGGCGGGCGGACAGTGGCGGCGGGCGGACAGTGGCGGCGGTGGCGGATAGTGGCGGCGGGCGGACAGTGGCGGCGGTGGCGGATAGTGGCGGCGGGCGGACAATGGCGGCGGTGGCGGATAGTGGCGGCTGTGGCGGATAGTGGCGGCGGGCGGACCGTGGCGGCTTTGGCGGCGGTGGTGGACAGTGGCGGCGGCGGGCGGACAGTGGCGGCGGCGGGCGAACAGTGGCGGCGGCGGGCGGACAGTGGTGGCGGCGGGCGGACAGTGGTGGCGGCGGGCGGACAGTGGAGGCGGCGGGCGGACAGTGGTGGCGGCGGGCGGACAGTGGTGGCGGCGGGCGGACAGTGGTGGCGGTGGCAGACAGTGGTGGCGGTGGCAGACAGTGGTGGCGGTGGCAGACAGTGGTGGCGGTGGCGGACAGTGGTGGCGGTGGCGGATAGTGGCAGCGGGCGGACAGTGGCGGCGGTGGCGGATAGTGGCGGCGGGCGGACAGTGGCGTCGGGCGGACAGTGGCGGCGGTGGCGGATAGTGGCGGCGGGCGGACAGTGGCGGCGGGCGGACAGTGGCGGCGGTGGCGGATAGTGGCGGCGGGCGGACAGTGGCGGCGGGCGGACAGGGCGGCGGCGGGCGGACAGTGGCGGCGGGAGGACAGTGGCGGCGGGAGGACAGTGGCGGCGGTGGCGGATAGTGGCGGCGGGCGGACAGTGGCGGCGGGCGGACAGTGGCGGCGGGCGGACAGTGGCGGCTGTGGCGGATAGTGGCGGCGGGCGGACCGTGGCGGCTTTGGCGGCGGTGGTGGACAGTGGCGGCG
The DNA here is from genome assembly GCF_040958095.1 of Procambarus clarkii. Taxonomy (NCBI): domain Eukaryota; kingdom Metazoa; phylum Arthropoda; class Malacostraca; order Decapoda; family Cambaridae; genus Procambarus; species Procambarus clarkii. The sequence goes on from NC_091168.1 coordinate 8,110,695, forward strand.
GGCGGACAGTGGCGGCGGCGGGCGGACAGTGGCGGCGGCGGGCGGACAGTGGCGGCGGCGGGCGGACAGTGGCGGCGGCGGGCGAACAGTGGCGGCGGCGGGCGGACAGTGGTGGCGGCGGGCGGACAGTGGAGGCGGCGGGCGGACAGTGGAGGCGGCGGGCGGACAGTGGAGGCGGCGGGCGGACAGTGGTGGCGGCGGGCGGACAGTGGTGGCGGCGGGCGGACAGTGGTGGCGGCGGGCGGACAGTGCTGGCGGTGGCAGACAGTGGTGGCGGTGGCGGACAGTGGCGGCGGTGGCGGACAGTGGCGGCGTTGGCGGACAGTGGCGGCGGTGGCGGACACTGGCGGCTGTGTCTGGCGGTGGTGGCGGGCGGTGGCGGGTGGCGGCGTCTGTGATGAGTGGTGGCGGCTGGCGGTGGTGGGTGGTGGCGGCGGTGGTGGTGGGTGGTGGTGGCGGCGGTGGTGGTCGGTGGTGGTGGCGGCGGCGGCTGGTGGTGGTGGGTGGTGGCGGCGGCGGTGGTGGTGGGTGGTGGTGGCGGCGGCGGCTGGTGGCGGTGGGTGGTGGTGGCGGCTGGTGGTGGTGGGTGGTGGCGGCGGTGGTGGGTGGCGGTGGGTGGCGGCGGCGGCTGGTGGTGGTGAGTGGTGGCGGCGGGTGGTGGGTGGTGGCGGGCGGTGGCGGGCGGTGGCGGGCGGCGGCGGCTGTGATGGGTGGTGACGATCGGCGGTGGGGGGGGGGTGGTGGCGGCTGGTCGTGGCGGCTGGCGGTGGCGACTGTGTCAACGGGCGGTGACGGCTGATAGCGGGCGGTGGTGGCGGCTGGTGGCAGGTGGTGGTGGCGGTGGTGGCGGCTGGTGGTGGCGGCTGGTGGTGGTGGCAGCTGGTGGCGGTGATGGCGGCTGGTGGTGGTGGCAGCTGGTGGCGGTGATGGCGGCTGGTGGTGGTGGTGGTGGCGGCTGGTGGTGGTGGTGGTGGTGATGGCGGCTGGTGGCGGGCGGTGGCGGCTGGTGGCGGCTTGTGGCGGCTGGTGGTGGCGGCGGTGGTGGGTGGTGGTGGTGGTGGTGGGTGGTGGTGGCGGCTGTGGTGGGTGGTGGCGGTGGTGTCGGCGGCGGCTGTGGTGGGTGGTGGCGGCGGCGGCGGTGATGGGTGGTGGCGGCGGTGGTGGTGGGTGGTGGTGGCGGCGGCGGTGATGGGTGGTGGCGGCGGTGGTGGTGGGTGGTGGTGGCGGTGGCGGCTGGTGGTGGTGGGTGGTGGCGGCGGGTGGCGGTGGTGGGTGGCGGTGGCTGGTGGCGGGTGGCGGCAGGTGGTGGGTGGTGGCGGCGGGTGGTGAGTGGCGGTGGTGGGTGGCGGTGGCTGGTGGCGGGTGGCGGCTGGTGGTGGGTGGTGGCGGGTGGCGGCTGGTGGTGGGTGGTGGCAGGTGGCGGCTGGTGGTGGGTGGTGGGTGGTGGCGGGTGGCGGCTGGTGGTGGGTGGCGGCTGGTGGTGGTGGGTGGTGGGTGGCGGGTGGCGGGTGGCGGCGGGTGGCGGCTGGTGGTGGGTGGTGGCAGGTGGTGGCTGGTGGTGGCTGGTGGCAGGTGGCGGCTGGTGGTGGCTGGTGGCAGGTGGCGGCTGGTGGTGGCTGGTGGTGGCTGGTGGTGGGTGGTGGCGGGTGGCGGCTGGTGGTGGGTGGCGGCTGGTGGTGGTGGGTGGTGGGTGGCTGGTGGTGGGTGGTGGCAGGTGGCGGCTGGTGGTGGGTGGCGGCGGGTGGCGGTGGGTGGCGGCTGGTGGCGGCCAGCTGGGACACACCCTTCACCACTGAAGGTCTGAGCACAACTAACCATATGTCTCTCTCACCCACCAGCCCAGTGTTGCCAGCTCGCGCTCTCAAAATGTTTCCTTCAAAGATTGTATATTATCTTTGAACAACAAGTTTGATTATCAAGGAAATAATGCATATATTATTGTCACATTAATACTGTGCAATATCTTATTACATTCCTGCTAAATAATTATAATTTGAAACAGGACAAAAAATCCAACATATATATAAAAACCAACATTAGAGATCACGAGGCCTAGGCCTTGCCTGTGACCACACATCCTGCCTCCCTGGCCTGCTACCCTCTCACACCTCACACTCTTAACTCTCTCATAATCACTCTCACTCTCTTACTCTGTCACTTTTACTCTCTGTCACTCTTACTCTGTAACTCTTACTCTGTCACTCTTACTCTCTGTCACTCTTACTCTCTGTCACTCTTACTCTCTGTCACTCTTACTCTGTCACTCTTACTCTGTCACTCTTACTCTCTGTCACTCTTACTCTCTGTCAGTCTTACTCTGTCACTCTTACTCTGTCACTCTTACTCTGTCACTCTTACTCTCTGTCACTCTTACTCTCTGTCACTCTTACTCTGTCACTCTTACTCTGTCACTCTTACTCTGTCACTCTTACTCTGTCACTCTTACTCTCTGTCACTCTTACTCTGTCACTCTTACTCTCTGTCACTCTTACTCTCTGTCACTCTTACTCTGTCACTCTTACTCTCTGTCACTCTTACTCTCTGTCACTCTTACTCTCTGTCACTCTTACTCTCTGTCACTCTTACTCTGTCACTCTTACTCTCTGTCACTCTTACTCTCTGTCACTCTTACTCTCTCTCACTCTTACTCTGTCATTCTTACTCTGTCACTCTTACTCTCTGTCACTCTTACTCTCTGTCACTCTTACTCTCTGTCACTCTTACTCTCTGTCACTCTTACTCTCTGTCAGTCTTACTCTGTCACTCTTACTCTGTCACTCTTACTCTGTCACTCTTACTCTCTGTCACTCTTACTCTCTGTCACTCTTACTCTCTGTCACTCTTACTCTCTGTCACTCTTACTCTCTATCACTCTTACTCTGTCATTCTTACTCTGTCACTCTTACTCACTCTCAGTCACCCTTACCCATTCATACTCACTCTCTCACTCTTACTCTCATACTCTTACTCTCAATTACTCTTACTCTCAATCACTCTTACTCCCAATCACTCCTACTCCCAATCACTCCTACTCTCAATCACTCCTACTCTCATTCTTACTCTTACTCCCAATCACTCTTACTCTCAATCACTCTTATTCTCATTCTTACTCTTACTCTCACTCTTACTCTTACTCCCAATCACTCTTACTCCCAATCACTCTTACTCTCAATCACTCTTACTCGCAATCACTCTTACTCTCAATCACTCTTACTCTCATTCTTACTCTTACTCACTCTTACTCTCAATCACTCTTATTCTCACTTACTCCTACTCTCACTCTAACTCCTACTCCCAATCACTCTTACTCCCAATCACTCTTACTCTCAATCACTCTTACTCCCAATCACTCTTACTCTCAATCACTCTTACTCTCAATCACTCTTACTCTCAATCACTCTTACTCTCACTAACTCTCAATCACTCTTACTCTCACTCTAACTCTCAATCACTCTTACTCTCATACTCACCCTTACTCTCAATCACTTTACTCTCACTCTTACTCATTCTGTCACCCTTACTCTCACTCTGTCACTCTTACTCACTCTCAGTCACTCTTACTTATACTCACTCTTACTCACACTTACACACTCTCTGGCACTCTCACTCACCTTCAGTCACTCTTACTCACTCTTACCCACTCTCGCTCACTCTTACTCACTCTAGTTAATAAGAACACGCCAATATAAGACAACAAAACGTTTTCAGATTCTCTCTCACCACTTTCCAGCAACTTTTATAATTTATATAAATTATCTTAGGGAATAATACATAAATTATATATTTAAACATGATATTAGTGTTTAGTGGAATGCATAAGGAGTCAAATTGTGTTAAAAAGAGCGATTTTTAGAAAATTTGGAAAACTACTTTTTTCTGTTCATATTATAACTAAATGGATTTTAAAGGTTTCACTCAGCCAATATATATCATTCACAATTTATTAATGAATTTTACAAAAAAACACCATAAATTTTATATTTAAACATGTAAAAACTATTTGTTTTTAAACTATTAACTAAACTATTTTAAACAACAAAACTATTTGTTCATTTGGAAGAAAATAATTGTAGAAAAACAATTTATAATTAACCCTTTGTGTTTGGATTTTTTGAGTAAAAGTTTCTCAAAGGCTCTCCTGCACCATTCTAAATGCAAATCATTCCCACACCTATGGGAAGAGATAGGCAAACGTTGTGTAGATGATTTGTGTTTGCTGGGAAGTGCCTCTTTTCTGTCACCCTTTTTGTACATTGGGACCACATTAGCCATCTTCTATATTTCGGGTAAGTCGCCCGTCTCCAGTGACCTTCTATACACTATGGAGAGTGGGAAGTAAATTGCTTCTGTGCTCTCTTTAAATACCCATGGTGAGATTCCGTCTGGGCCAGCAGTCTTTCTCACGTCCAGATCCAACAGATGCCTCTTGACCTCATCTCTTATAATTTCGAACCCTTCCATGACCGCCTGGTTCACTGCCACCTCTCCTATTGCAGGGACCTAACCTAGTTTTATTGTGAAGATCTCCTGGAACCTCTTGTTGAGTTCTTTACACACCTCTCTGTAATTCTCTGTGTACCTGTCCTCACCCGTTCTAAGTTTCATCACCTGTCCCTTCACTGTTGTTTTCCTCCTGATGTGACTGTGGAGTATCTACGGTTCGGTCTAGGTTTTATTAGCTATATCGTTTTCATACTTTTTCTCAGCTTCTCTTCTCACGCTAATATACTCATTCTTGGTTCTCTGGTATCTTTCTCTGCTCTCAAGTGTTCTGTTGTTACGGCCCTCTCGGGTCGCAACTGGGTTCTTGCTCTGATGTTGTTAGAGGAAGGGTATCCGGCCCCAAGCCAGTAGTGGCTTTCAAGGGATGAGATCCGTAACGCAAGTAACTTAAAGGGGAAGGGAAATAAAGTCAAGAACTTAATACTATAATTATTACCATCACCAATAAATAATATATAAAAAGATTACACAGGGGGGAGGGGTATTAACACTGCACAGGGGAATTATTTACACTGTCGTCTTCTCCTGAAGACTCTGGATCCTCTCGGTGCCAAGTTCTCGGTGCTCTCGTGGTCTCTCGACGAATCCTTCGACAAGCCGAGTCTACCCCGTACACAGGCCAGCCAAAACACAGTTCCACTGGGGCACCGCCGTGGAGGCCATCAACCACAAGTCCAGCAAACTGCTGGCAGGTTCCGGATCAGCAACGCTGGTCAGGCCACTCCACGAGCGGTACTAGGGTAGCGCCCTAGTCAGGAGCCTCGTGTGATACCACAGGTCACTCTCCTGTCCACAATACCCCAGTGGTCAATCGTCTCCAACAGTTGGTCCCGGGTACGACGATCCTTCAACTGCCACTTCACTGGCAGGGCTACACCACAGTGTTCCTCCGGGAGGCGACTCACAGCTGCTGCAGCAAAGCACTTGGTATGGGGACGGCTGCCTTGGGTAGACTGACTCAACTTCCCTTACAGCAGTCCCAGGTCGACTCTGTAAGCAGACACGTCATCAATAACAGAGACACACTAAAGCACCTCACTTACAGGCTCAGACCCAAACGCCCACCTATCCACTCCATAGATGGCATTGTCGTCTGCGCACCACCTCACCAGAGGTCAGCAGCGGCTGTGTTGTGGGCTGAATAGGACTGGAAACTGGCCCTCATGGCCAGTACACCTTGTCCTCACCAGGTGTCTTCGTCCATTTAGAGGGGGTTTCGGGAGCTGACCCACAGATGGCGCGGTTGTCACTGCTCCGTGCTCGGACGCTGGATCCGGGTCCGTAACATCTGTTATTTCGAAAGTTCCTCCACGCTCTCTTGTTCAGTTCCTTTGCTTCTATACATGCCCTATTAAACCACGGATTCTTGTTTTGCTTCTCAGTTTTTTTCTTTCGGCCTGGGATGAACCTGTTTACTGCCTCCCGACACTTTTTGGTGACATAGTCCATCATGTCATTTATGGACTTAGTTCTGAGTTCTGTGTCCTATGGTATATCATTAAGGAATTTTCTCATCTCCTCATAATTTCCCTTTCGGTACGCCACCCCTTTGTTTCCTGTTTCTTTTTTAGGGGTAGATAAATCCTATATCTACCAGATACTCAAAGATAAATACACTGTGATCACTCATTCCCAAGGACGCTTTCAACTTAACTTTCCCTATATCCGACTCATTTAGGGTAAATATCAGAACAAGAATAGCTGGTTCATCCTCTCCTCTCCTTTTTGTCGGTACCTTGATGTGTTGGCTTTGAAAGTTTCTTATTGCTACGTCAGGCAGCTTAGTTCTCCATGTGTCTGGTCCTTCATGTGGGTTTCTGTTCTTCCAATCTCTCTTCCCGTGGTTGAAGTCTTCCATGATTAGTAGTTTGGATCTGTTCCAGCTAGCGACAGAAGCTGCTCTCTCTATTATATTAATGGTGGCCATATTGTTTCTATCATATTTCTGTCTGAGTCTGTGAGGGAATGAAGATTCCCTCAGCTAGTTTTCCTAGTTTCTAGATTAGGCTAGTCGCTCTAGGTACTCTAGAAACTGAAGCTTTCAAACTTACATATACTTGTGGGGTGTTGAATGAAAGCTTATGTTAAGGACTGTCGTTTGGGATTGGCTAGAGGTCTGTGTTTGCTCTGTAGAGAGAATTACAGAAATTTTCCTGTTCTGTGAAATAGGATGAGAGGTGAGAGTGAAGTGGTATGTGAGGTACTTGACTCTCAAACCGTTAGAGGTGGGGGGAAAGTGGGACGAACGTTGCCCCCCCCCCCCACTATGTGCGACATTGTGCCACTGTCTTTAGGCCTCCCCCTCCTTGTGACGTCACGGGACGCCTGAGGGTGAGTGAGGCCTGTGATTGGGTTAGGCACCTCTGCTCCGAGCTGATTTTGGCGCGAACAGCTGTTATTGGAAGCGGCACCATGGTGGTGTGCCGGCTTCCTGCTGATTGGTCAAGACAAAGTAGGGGGGGAGATATGGGCATTTTGAGTTTCCCTAGCCCGCAAAATCGTTAGTTTGAGCTGGGTAGCAGGTGGAGGAGGACGTAGCTGGGTGGAGGTGGGAGTCTCCCACCTCCACCCCCGTTAATCGCTGTCGTTACCTTGTTATTTCAGCGGGGATGGCACTCCTGCCATCCCGGGTTGTGTCTAGGCCCAATTTTCGTGAAATTTGGGGTCGATGAGGTACGGAAGTACCAGTAAAATAGACTCAGAGACAGTGGGCACCCATGAAGCAGCTGGCAGAGCCTCATGGTGTAACAGGTGGTTCGAATAACCTGTCTAGTGTTGATGTACAATTGGTGGAATCAGGGCAGTGTAAGTGAGGTGTCATTACAGGCCCCTGTTGGACTTGGTATTCCACCGTGTTGGGTCCGCCAAGTGGTGACGCCGCCGGCCATTGTCACCCGAGTGTACGAGCGAGCATGCTGAGGATGGGGTGTAAAGTGATCTCCCATCCACGTGTGTATGTTGGTGAGGCGCCCCAGGCCGCCCGCGGGGCCACTCCAGGCACCCGCGGTCACCCGCGCTGCCCACCTTGGCCAGCAGCCGGGGGGGGGAAGGCCACCCACCCAGGTCCCCTGCGCAGCCAAACCCCCACCCCACTCTCGCACACCAGCTGAGCCGGGTGGGGTGCTATGACGTTATGCGCTACCCGTGGCCACCCCTTAGGGCCACGTGGTTAGGCCACCTTCCCTGGACATTCGAGGGCCACACCTCGCGCGAGGAGTGAGCTAGGTGTTTACAGCCAGAGAAGTAGTGACCAGGGAAAGGATTGTGGAAAATACCCGGGAGCCGTGAGTACCATAAAAGTGTTACAAGTGAGGGAAGCAGCTGAGTGACAGCTGTCAGTGGCACGTCCAGATCACTGGTAGGGCGGTACCTGGAGATGGATGTTGTACACGGGATCACACTGTAGATAAATTATTATAAGTATATAAGTGTGTAGACTGACTCGAGTATGTAACCGGTCAGTGTAGAGATTTACCATATAAATAATCCAGTTGTCGATTCTATATAATCGGTCAAACTGGATTAGTGCGATGGAGTACCAGCATGTAAAATTATAATCATTATGTTGCAGGGATGTCAGTGGGTACCCTGAGGTCTGTGTAGTTAGAGATACATTTACCTGGTGATATAATTTTCATTGATTATGTGAATGCCATTTCTATGTGTTCATTTGCATGTTTTATGTACTGTGTTGTGTGGTGAGTCAGTAGATGTGATTGCTGACTGATTGCCTAATGATGTTGTTAGCATGTGGGGTATGCTGACGGCATCATTATGTTGCAGGTTTGTGCAGTGTTGTTATCAGTTTATACGATATTATTGCCCTGGGAGCTGTGTTGAGGGTTTAAGGGACCTCTAGGATTATTCACAGTACTTAATGAGAGCAGGCAGTTGATTGGTTAATTGCCTTGCTGAGGTAAGAGTGTGCTCCCAGTAGTCCTTTGCACCGGTTGCAAGATAAGGGGGGCAGTAATATTGGTATACTCTTGTTGTTGCACAACCGTGTGTCATTATTGTGTGGGCACAGTAATTAACGAGTTGCAGTAGCCGCAACCATATGTGGGCAGTGCATTTGTGTTGTTGCATGCCATTGTAGTGTGACCTATGTAACACTGGGGTTACTTTGTTTCTTTAAGTTGTGTTGAGGACTTAAGGATCCAGTGAGTTAATTAGATAAGGGGTAATTAACGGGATAAGGGGTGCACACTTTTTGTTGAGTGAGTGAGGGCTGTTATGGGAGAACAGTGTTGAGCTCGAGTGAGATACTTCTTGGGTGCAATTAATTGTCTGTGTGACAACTAATTGACCACTCTAGCTAATTATGTAATTAGCCTTCTCATCATGAATTCACATAGTGGGAGAGGATCCGTCAGAGTCTGTCAGTATTTGTGTTAACGGAATTTGCTCGGGACTAATTACCTTTCGGGGGTATAGCAATTAGTGACTCATGATAATTAGTGGAGTAATTAACATCTGGAGTCTTGAGGACTCAGATGACTCGGTAAAGCGAGGTCATGGAGCTAGCATAAATCGTTATATTAATCATATCCTGTTTGAGGACAGTGGATTAATTGCACTCATGTTAATTAGGGGTAATTAACTCCTTTCCCGTGAATTCACAGTGTTTGATGAGACCTGCTTAGGCAGTGTGGAGTGAGACGTATTTATGGATGATTAATTATCGGTCCTGGTGACAGTTAATTAATTGCTCGGAGTTAATTAGGGTAATTAACACTCACTAGTAATTTTTGACACCGACTGTTGAGAAGCTACGAAGTTAGGGTAGGCTTAGTTAACGTAACTCAATGGGGATGTAATTAGTGGTCCGTTTGACCTTAATTAAGAATTACTCACTGAATACTTGCTAGGAGTCAAGTGTGATGTAATATAAGAGTTTGAGTTATTGTTAACAAGATGACTTGTATTGAGAGACACAAGTGTTGATGATTACCGTAGAGTACCAACATGTTGTTGTCTAGTGTGAGACAATTGTTTGTGATTACTATAGTACTTTGTTCCTGACTGCTGCGATCAGTCAATTAACGTAATTAATCACATAATCAATGTAGTAATTGACTAAGGCAATTTCTTTTGGTTGTCGTCTGGTGACGAGAGTAGAGTAATTTAGGGATTTGTGGAGCTGTGTCCCAGAATCCCGCCTTGCCTGTCTTTGTTTACTGTTTACAGTGCAACTTCTTGTAGGGAGTTGCAAAGAGTGTTCACACTGGGTTGTGATAGGGGGAGTCACTGTTGGACTACCCGCCTAGTTACGGGGGTCACTCCTGTTTGGAAGGAGGACCCTTAAGCTTGTGATTAGAGTGAGCTGTCAGGGAAGCCGTGACACTATTGATTGCATGCTTGTGTCTTCAGTGGGCATCATTGTTCAGTTAGTTCACTTGTCAGCCCGAAGTGTCAGCAGGATGGAGCCTGCTGTCATTTCTCGAGGGGCTGTTGAATAGCTGTGTTGCAATTGCCACTGGATGGACAATAACGTAACCACTCGCTGTGGTGTAACTTAGTCTGTGATATTTTTTTTTTGATTTGCAATATTGCGTCATCAGTGGGCACACCTGTGTTCAGGTTAGTTCAGTATGCAGCCTCACAGCAAGGGTTGCTATTTAGCTGTTTGTTATCGTGCCACTGGATGGACATTAACGTAACGTAAACTCAGTAATGTAGTAGTTAGTCTCTTGCTATTAATAAATTGTTATGTTATAGAAAACGGTCTTTGATGTCAACCCTTCAACCATCCTTTTCCACTCATGTTTCTGCATATTACGATTAAATGTTGATGTGATCTTGATATGACGGCTGTTCTTGGGAATTCGAATTCCAATTCATAGCGCCACATCAAATATAAATATTTGATTGTGAGAACCCGTCGGTTACCCTTTATTAGTTTTAACGTCCTGTTTAACTAGGAGGAGCCAGCGGCCTATTGTGGACAGGTTTTCACCCTTGGTGGTGGAGGCCTGGCGGTTTGCTCCCGCTTTTCCTTTTTCTACTGGACTCATGCTTAACTGCCGTGAGCAGACGTTAGACTTGTAGTCCACCTCTTAAGGGAGGTAGGCGTAGAGAAAAATCTCACAGGGTCTTCTGTCGTTTGGTGGGAGTTATACATGACTACAACTATAATTTTCTGTCCTCCAATTGCTATGGTACCTGTTTTGTAGTCACTGAAATCCTCACAACTCTGAATAACCATCTCTTCAAAATTCCAGCCTTTTCTTATCAGCAGAGCTGTGTGATTTTTTTTTTTGGGGGGGAGGGGGATTTTGTTTTTAGTTAGTAGCTAGTAAAAGTTGGTTCTCATTTGAGAGGCGTGCGAAAAGAGCAAAACTCAACCCCCCGCAATCAAAACCAGGTGAATACACACACACACACACAAAGGAAGCAGCCCGTAACAACGGCTCTATTTATTGCTAGGTAACAAGGGCCTCAGGTTGAAAGAAACTCTGCCCCATCTGTTTCTGCCGGCGGCTGGGATCGAACTCGGAAACTGGGATTACGAGTCCCAAGCGCTGTACAGTGTGTTACTGCTACTGTTAACCGCTAGTGTGTTACTGCTACTGTTAACCGCTAGTGTGTTATTGCTACAGTCACCCGTTAGCGTGATACTGCTATTGTCGCCCGTTAGTGAGTTACTGCAGCTGTCACTCGGTTGTGTGTTATTTTACTCTCACCCGCTAGTGTGCTACTGCTACTGTCACCTGCCATAGTGTTATTGTTACTGTCACCCGCTAGTATGTTACTCCTACTGTCACTTGTTAGTGTTATTGATACTTAAACCCACCAGTGTGTCACTGCTACTAATAACCGCTAGTGTTTTACAGCTACGGTCACACGATAGTGTGTTACTGCTATTGTCACCCGCTTGTGAGTTTCTGCTACAATCATCCATTAGAGTAATACTTCTATTGTCACCCACTACTGTGTTACTGCTACTGTCACCCACTAGTGTGTTATTGTTACTGTCACATGTTATAGTGTTACTGCTACTGTAACCCACTAGTGTGTTATTGTTACTGTCACATGTTATAGTGTTACTGCTACTGTCACCCACTAGTGTGTTACTGCTACTGTCACATGTTATAGTGTTACTGCTACTGTCACATGTTATAGTGTTACTGCTACTGTCACATGTTATAGTGTTACTGCTACTGTCACATGTTATAGTGTTACTGCTACTGTAACCCACTAGTGTGTTACTGCTAATGTCACCCACTAGTGTGTTACTGCTACTGTCACATGTTATAGTGTTACTGCTACTGTCACCCAGTAGTGTGTTACTGCTACTGTCACCCACTAGTGTGTTACTGCTACTGTCACATGTTATAGTGTTACTGCTACTGTCACCCAGTAGTGTTTTACTGCTACTGTCACCCACTAGTGTGTTACTGCTACTGTCACATGTTATAGTGTTACTGCTACTGTCACCCACTAGTGTGTTACTGCTACTGTCACCCAGTAGTGTTTTACTGCTACTGTCACCCACTAGTGTGTTACTGCTACTGTCACATGTTATAGTGTTACTGCTACTGTCACCCACTAGTGTGTTACTGCTACTGTCACCCAGTAGTGTTTTACTGCTTCTAACACTCACTGGGATGTTATTGCTACTCTCAGTATGTTAGTATAGTATGTATGGTGTTAATACTGTATGTATGGTGTTAATACTGTATGTATGGTGTTAATACTGTATGTATGGTGTTAATACTGTATGTATGGTGTTAATACTGTATGTATGGTGTTAATACTGTATGTATGGTGTTAATACTGTATGTATGGTGTTAATACTGTATGTATGGTGTTAATACTGTATGTATGGTGTTAATACTGTATGTATGGTGTTAATACTGTATGTATGGTGTTAATACTGTATGTATGGTGTTAATACTGTATGTATGGTGTTAATACTGTATGTATGGTGTTAATACTGTATGTATGGTGTTAATACTGTATGTATGGTGTTAATACTGTATGTATGGTGTTAATACTGTATGTATGGTGTTAATACTGTATGTATGGTGTTAATACTGTATGTATGGTGTTAATACTGTATGTATGGTGTTAATACTGTATGTATGGTGTTAATACTGTATGTATGGTGTTAATACTGTATGTATGGTGTTAATACTGTATGTATGGTGTTAATACTGTATGTATGGTGTTAATACTGTATGTATGGTGTTAATACTGTATGTATGGTGTTAATACTGTATGTATGGTGTTAATACTGTATGTATGGTGTTAATACTGTATGTATGGTGTTAATACTGTATGTATGGTGTTAATACTGTATGTATGGTGTTAATACTGTATGTATGGTGTTAATACTGTATGTATGGTGTTAATACTGTATGTATGGTGTTAATACTGTATGTATGGTGTTAATACTGTATGTATGGTGTTAATACTGTATGTATGGTGTTAATACTGTATGTATGGTGTTAATACTGTATGTATGGTGTTAATACTGTATGTATGGTGTTAATACTGTATGTATGGTGTTAATACTGTATGTATGGTGTTAATACTGTATGTATGGTGTTAATACTGTATGTATGGTGTTAATACTGTATGTATGGTGTTAATACTGTATGTATGGTGTTAATACTGTATGTATGGTGTTAATACTGTATGTATGGTGTTAATACTGTATGTATGGTGTTAATACTGTATGTATGGTGTTAATACTGTATGTATGGTGTTAATACTGTATGTATGGTGTTAATACTGTATGTATGGTGTTAATACTGTATGTATGGTGTTAATACTGTATGTATGGTGTTAATACTGTATGTATGGTGTTAATACTGTATGTATGGTGTTAATACTGTATGTATGGTGTTAATACTGTATGTATGGTGTTAATACTGTATGTATGGTGTTAATACTGTATGTATGGTGTTAATACTGTATGTATGGTGTTAATACTGTATGTATGGTGTTAATACTGTATGTATGGTGTTAATACTGTATGTATGGTGTTAATACTGTATGTATGGTGTTAATACTGTATGTATGGTGTTAATACTGTATGTATGGTGTTAATACTGTATGTATGGTGTTAATACTGTATGTATGGTGTTAATACTGTATGTATGGTGTTAATACTGTATGTATGGTGTTAATACTGTATGTATGGTGTTAATACTGTATGTATGGTGTTAATACTGTATGTATGGTGTTAATACTGTATGTTATGTATGTTACTGTAAGTTACTAGTATATTACTAGTAACATACTAATAATACTGTATTTTAGTTTGACACTAATACTGTAAAATGCTATTGTGTTTTCCTGCCACTGTTACATGATATAATATTACTCTGCTACTGTCACCCGCCAGTGTGTTTATGTTACCGTTACCCACGAGTGTTTTTACTGCTACTGTCACACGCTTGTGTGTTACTGCTTCTGTCACCTGCTAGTGGGTTACTGCTTCTGTCAACTGCCAATGTCTTACTGCTTCTGTCAACTGCCAATGTGTTACTGCTACTGTCAACTGCCAATGTGCTACTGCTACTGTCAACTGCCAATGTGCTACTGCTACTGTCAACTGCCAGTGTGTTACTGCTACTGTTACTTCCTAGTGTGTTATTGATAATCAAACCCAGTAGTGTGTTACTGCTACTGTTAACCGCAGTATGTTACTGTTACTGTCACATGGTAGTGAGGTACTGTTACTGTCACCGACAAGAAAGTTACTGCTACTATCACATGCAATTGTGTTACTGCTACTGTCACCTGCTAGTGTGTTCCTGATACTGTCACCCACTAAAGTGTTAATGCTATTGTCACCCGCTATAGTGCTTTACTGATAATGTCACCTGCCTGTATGTTACTGCTACTGTCATTTGCTAGTGTAATATTGATACTCAAACCCACTAGTATGTTACTGCTACTGTCACCCGCAAGTGTGATACTGATATTCTTACCTGAAGTGTGTTGCTGCTACTGTCACCCGGTAGCATCTTACTGCTACTGTCACATGCTAGTGTTATTGTTATTCACTCCCACTAATGTGTTAATGCTACTGATACCCGCTAAGGTGTTAGTGCTACTGTCATGTGCAAGCGTGTCTCGGCTACTTTCAACTAGTAGTATTTTATTGCTACTGTCACATGCTAGTTTGTTACTGCTATGGGCACCAGCTAGTATGTCATTGCTACTATTACATGCTAGTGTGTTACTGTTATGTCACCCGATACTGCTACTATTACCTGCTAGTGAGTTCCTGCTACTGTCCCTTGCTAGTGGGTTACTGTTACTCTCACTACTACTAAGTATGTTACTGCTACTGTCACCTGATTATGAGTTCCTGCTCCTGTCACCCGGTAGTGTTACCTGTCACACCACTAGTGAGGTACTGCTACTGTTACCCACTTGTATGTTACTAATACTCTCAAATGTTATAGTATGTTACTGCTACTGTCACATGCTATAGTTTTACAGCTACTGACACCCGCAAGTGCGTTACTGCTACTGTCACATTCAATAGTGTTATTGTCACCCACTAGTGTGTTACTGTTACTCTCACCTACTTGTGTGTTGTTGCTACGGTCAACCGCTAGTGTGCTACTCACAAGTATGTTACTGCTACTCTCACCTATTAATATGTTACTGCTACTGTCACTCACTAGTTGTTACTGCTTCCCTCACCCGCTAGTGTGTTTCTGTTACCCACTAGTTTGTTACTTTTACCCACTAGTGTGTTACTGTTACCCACTAGTGTGTTACTGTTACCCACTAGTGTGTTACTGTTACCCACTAGTGTGTTACTGTTACCCACTAGTGTGTTACTGTTACCCACTAGTGTGTTACTGCTACTCTCAACTAATAGTATGTTACTGCTACTGTCACATGCTAGTGTGTTAATGCTTCAATCACCAACTAGCGTGTTACTGCTATTGTTACCAGCAAGTATGTTACTGCTAAGGTTACCAGGTAGTGTGTTAATGATATTGTCACATGCTAGTGTGTTACTGCTACTGGCACACTCTAGTGTGTTACTGTTACTGCTAAACGAAAGTGTGTTACTGCTACAGTCACAACTGGAGTAAAATACATTAACTGTGGGAAGTGTGCTCATACGCTGGTGTGCTTCACGAAGCGTAGATAGAGAAGCAAGTTCTTATCGTCATGTTGACGAACACACCAGAGGTCACCCCCTTAATCTAAACACTTTAGCACTAGATATGGTCGAAGGTGCAGGATCAATCCGGTTTGAAGCAAATGTAATTCAATCAAAATCAGTATGAGTTTATCTCATAAATATGGAAAAATAAATTAGTTATTGATAATGAATGATTTAAAATATTTATGGCACCTCCTGTAGAAATTACAATTTTTTTTAGTTAGTAACACGATGAGGGGTAGTGGAAAGATTAAAAGGGGTTATCTTGAGGTTATCTTGAGATGATCTCGGGGCTTTAGTGACCCCGCGGCCCGGTCCTCGACCAGGCCTCCACCCCCAGGAAGCAGCCCGTGACAGCTGAATAACACCCAGGTACCTATTTTACTGCTAGGTACCAGGGGCATAGGGTGAAAGAAACTCTGCCCATTGTTTCTCGCCGGCGCCCGGGAGGAAAAGTGTTGGGGGACTGGGATTTGGTGAGGGTGAGAGGGGAAGAAGAGGCGGGGGAAAGGGACAGGGAGAAGAGGACCAGTAATGGTTCGAGGAAGGGGCTGGGAATGGGTACAAGTAAGGGATGGGAAGGGAGGTGAAAGGGGCAGGAGAAGGAGCAAGGGGGAAGTGGCGAGGTAAGGTGTGGGGATACGGGGCTAAGGAAATGGGTAAGGTAAGAGGTTATGGAAGGGGCAGGGGAAGGACGGGGAAAAGGATAAGGGAACAGGCAGAGGAAGGGATGGGGAAACGGGCAAGGGGAAAGAGCAAGTTTACCCCCCAAACACAAAACTCTGTTGCAACTTTCACTAATGTTTCCAGAGCGTTGTACGACTGAAAACTTTTAAATAGGGTTCAACAGGCATATGAACAAAGTGTAATCCATGATTGGTAAATGTATTTACATATTTTATTTGGTAAATGATAGATTTTCTAATACTATTTTCTCCCTTGTATTAAAAAAAAATATGTTCAAATATGAAATTTATGAACATATGAAATATAAATTATAAATTTTGTGAGATAGCTGTACGAAATATTTTTTAAACATTTAGTTACTTTGAGATCGGATTAATTTTTTTTTGTGATTTCACTAATATTGGCTTATATAACACTATATGCTCTCCTACATAGTGCGAATATATTTATCAAGTAAAAATATTATATTTATATGTTATTCATTAACATCTATTAATATTCATTGTTAATGTTGTGTCACAGTTGCATGACAAATGTGCAAATTTTGCAATTTCCCTATATACAAAATAATATTTTCATGTTGACAGTTTATTAACATAAATTGCCAGTGTTGTTTCATAGTTGTATCAAGTACACACACAACATTTAATCTAACATTTTATTGGAATATAAAATTAAGATGCATCAGAATACCTTCTTATCATATAGAGCTGTGTTAAGGTGGTCATATACAGCTGTGTTATGGTGGTCATATAGAGCTGTGTTATGGTGGTCATATAGAGCTGTGTTATGGTGGTCATATTCAGCTGTGTTATGGTGGTCATATACAGCTGTGTTATGGTGGTCATATACAGCTGTGTTATGGTGGTCATATAGAGCTGTGTTATGGTGGTCATATACAGCTGTGTTATGGTGGTCATATAGAGCTGTGTTATGGTGGTCATATACAGCTGTGTTATGGTGGTCATATTCAGCTGTGTTATGGTGGTCATATACAGCTGTGTTATGGTGGTCATATACAGCTGTGTTATGGTAGTCATATACAGCTGTGTTATGGAGGTCATATACAGCTGTGTTATGGTAGTCATATTCAGCTGTGTTATGGTGGTCATATACAGCTGTGTTATGGTGGTCATATACAGCTGTGTTATGGTGGTCATATACAGCTGTGTTATGGTGGTCATATACAGCTGTGTTATGGTGGTCATATACAGCTGTGTTATGGTGGTCATATACAGCTGTGTTAAGGTGGTCATATACAGCTGTGTTATGGTGGTCATATACAGCTGTGTTATGGTGGTCATATACAGCTGTGTTATGGTGGTCATATACAGCTGTGTTAAGGTGGTCATATACAGCTGTGTTATGGTGGTCATATACAGCTGTGTTATGGTGGTCATATACAGCTGTGTTAAGGTGGTCATATACAGCTGTGTTAAGGTGGTCATATACAGCTGTGTTATGGTGGTCATATACAGCTGTGTTAAGGTGGTCATATACAGCTGTGTTAAGGTGGTCATATACAGCTGTGTTATGGTGGTCATATACAGCTGTGTTATGGTGGTCATATACAGCTGTGTTAAGGTGGTCATATACAGCTGTGTTAAGGTGGTCATATACAGCTGTGTTAAGGTGGTCATATACAGCTGTGTTAAGGTGGTCATATACAGCTGTGTTATGGTGGTCATATACAGCTGTGTTATGGTGGTCATATACAGCTGTGTTATGGTGGTCATATACAGCTGTGTTAAGGTGGTCATATACAGCTGTGTTATGGTGGTCATATACAGCTGTGTTATGATGGTCATATACAGCTGTGTTATGGTGGTCATATACAGCTGTGTTAAGGTGGTCATATTCAGCTGTGTTAAAGTGGTCATATACAGCTGTGTTAAGGTGGTCATATACAGCTGTGTTATGGTGGTCATATACAGCT
Source organism: Procambarus clarkii (assembly GCF_040958095.1). NCBI lineage: Eukaryota > Metazoa > Arthropoda > Malacostraca > Decapoda > Cambaridae > Procambarus > Procambarus clarkii. The sequence goes on from NC_091168.1 coordinate 8,128,961, forward strand.
GTGTTATGGTGGTCATATACAGCTGTGTTAAGGTGGTCATATACAGCTGTGTTAAGGTGGTCATATACAGCTGTGTTATGGTGGTCATATACAGCTGTGTTATGGTGGTCATATACAGCTGTGTTATGATGGTCATATACAGCTGTGTTATGATGGTCATATACAGCTGTGTTAAGGTGGTCATATTCAGCTGTGTTAAAGTGGTCATATACAGCTGTGTTAAGGTGGTCATATAGAGCTGTGTTAAGGTGGTCATATACAGCTGTGTTATGGTGGTCATATACAGCTGTGTTAAGGTGGTCATATACAGCTGTGTTATGGTGGTCATATACAGCTGTGTTATGGTGGTCATATACAGCTGTGTTAAAGTGGTCATATACAGCTGTGTTATGGTGGTCATATACAGCTGTGTTATGGTGGTCATATACAGCTGTGTTATGGTGGTCATATACAGCTGTGTTAAGGTGGTCATATACAGCTGTGTTATGGTGGTCATATACAGCTGTGTTAAGGTGGTCATATACAGCTGTGTTAAGGTGGTCATATACAGCTGTGTTATGGTGGTCATATACAGCTGTGTTATGGTGGTCATATAGAGCTGTGTTATGGTGGTCATATAGAACTGTGTTATGGTGGTCATATACAGCTGTGTTATGGTGGTCATATACAGCTGTGTTAAGGTGGTCATATAGAGCTGTGTTATGGTGGTCATATACAGTTGTGTTATGGTGGTCATATACAGCTGTGTTATGGTGGTCATATACAGCTGTGTTATGGTGGTCATATACAGCTGTGTTATGGTGGTCATATACAGCTGTGTTATGGTGGTCATATACAGTTGTGTTATGGTGGTCATATACAGCTGTGTTATGGTGGTCATATAGAGCTGTGTTATGGTGGTCATATACAGCTGTGTTATGGTGGTCATATACAGTTGTGTTATGGTGGTCATATACAGCTGTGTTATGGTGGTCATATAGAGCTGTGTTATGGTGGTCATATACAGCTGTGTTATGGTGGTCATATACAGTTGTGTTATGGTGGTCATATACAGCTGTGTTATGGTGGTCATATAGAGCTGTGTTATGGTGGTCATATACAGCTGTGTTATGGTAGTCATATACAGCTGTGTTATGGTGGTCATATACAGCTGTGTTATGGTAGTCATATAGAGCTGTGTTATGGTAGTCATATACAGCTGTGTTATGGTGGTCATATAGAGCTGTGTTATGGTGGTCATATACAGCTGTGTTATGGTGGTCATATAGAGCTGTGTTATGGTGGTCATATACAGCTGTGTTATGGTGGTCATATAGAGCTGTGTTATGGTGGTCATATACAGCTGTGTTATGGTAGTCATATACAGCTGTGTTATGGTGGTCATATACAGCTGTGTTATGGTAGTCATATAGAGCTGTGTTATGGTAGTCATATACAGCTGTGTTATGGTGGTCATATAGAGCTGTGTTATGGTGGTCATATACAGCTGTGTTATGGTGGTCATATACAGCTGTGTTATGGTGGTCATATAGAGCTGTGTTAAGGTGGTCATATACAGCTGTGTTAAGGTGGTCATATTCAGCTGTGTTAAGGTGGTCATATACAGCTGTGTTAAGGTGGTCATATTCAGCTGTGTTAAGGTGGTCATATTCAGCTGTGCTATGATGGTCATATACAGCTGTGTTATGGTGGTCATATAGAGCTGTGTTATGGTGGTCATATACAGCTGTGTTATGGTGGTCATATACAGCTGTGTTAAGGTGGTCATATACAGCTGTGTTAAGGTGGTCATATTCAGCTGTGTTAAGGTGGTCATATACAGCTGTGTTAAGGTGGTCATATTCAGCTGTGTTAAGGTGGTCATATTCAGCTGTGCTATGATGGTCATATACAGCTGTGTTATGGTGGTCATATACAGCTGTGTTAAAGTGGTCATATTCAGCTGTGTTAAGGTGGTCATATTCAGCTGTGTTTAGGTGGTCATATACAGCTGTGTTAAGGTGGTCATATTCAGCTGTGTTAAGGTGGTCATATTCAGCTGTGCTATGATGGTCAAATACAGCTGTGCTATGATGGTCATATATACAGCTGTGTTATGGTGGTCATATACAGCTGTGCTATGATGGTCATATACAGCTGTGTTAAGGTGGTCATATACAGCTGTGCTATGATGGTCATATACAGCTGTGCTATGATGGTCATATACAGCTGTGTTAAGGTGGTCATATACAGCTGTGTTAAGGTGGTCATATTCAGCTGTGTTAAGGTGGTCATATACAGCTGTGTTAAGGTGGTCATATTCAGCTGTGTTAAGGTGGTCATATTCAGCTGTGCTATGATGGTCATATACAGCTGTGTTAAGGTGGTCATATACAGCTGTGTTAAGGTGGTCATATTCAGCTGTGTTAAGGTGGTCATATACAGCTGTGTTAAGGTGGTCATATTCAGCTGTGTTAAGGTGGTCATATTCAGCTGTGCTATGATGGTCATATACAGCTGTGTTATGGTGGTCATATACAGCTGTGTTAAGGTGGTCATATTCAGCTGTGTTAAGGTGGTCATATTCAGCTGTGTTAAGGTGGTCATATACAGCTGTGTTAAGGTAGTCATATACAGCTGTGTTAAGGTGGTCATATACAGCTGTGTTAAGGTGGTCATATTCAGCTGTGTTAAGGTGGTCATATTCAGCTGTGTTAAGGTGGTCATATACAGCTGTGTTAAGGTGGTCATATACAGCTGTGTTAAGGTGGTCATATACAGCTGTGTTATGGTGGTCATATACAGCTGTGTTAAGGTGGTCATATTCAGCTGTGTTAAGGTGGTCATATTCAGCTGTGCTATGATGGTCATATACAGCTGTGTTATGGTGGTCATATACAGCTGTGTTAAGGTGGTCATATACAGCTGTGTTAAGGTGGTCATATACAGCTGTGTTAAGGTGGTCATATACAGCTGTGTTATGGTGGTCATATACAGCTGTGTTAAGGTGGCCATATACAGCTGTGTTATGTTGGTCATATACAGCTGTGTTATGGTGGTCATATTCAGCTGTGTTAAAGTGGTCATATACAGCTGTGTTATGTTGGTCATATACAGCTGTGTTATGGTGGTCATATTCAGCTGTGTTAAGGTGGTCATATTCAGCTGTGTTATGGTGGTCATATACAGCTGTGTTATGGTGGTCATATACAGCTGTGTTAAGGTGGTCATATACAGCTGTGTTATGGTGGTCATATACAGCTGTGTTAAGGTGGTCATATACAGCTGTGTTAAGGTGGTCATATACAGCTGTTATGGTGGTCATATACAGCTGTGTTAAGGTGGTCATATTCAGCTGTGTTAAAGTGGTCATATACAGCTGTGTTATGTTGGTCATATTCAGCTGTGTTAAGGTGGTCATATACAGCTGTGTTAAGGTGGTCATATACAGCTGTGTTAAGGTGGTCATATACAGCTGTGTTATGGTGGTCATATACAGCTGTGTTATGGTGGTCATATACAGCTGTGTTAAGGTGGTCATATACAGCTGTGTTAAGGTGGCCATATACAGCTGTGTTAAGGTGGCCATATACAGCTGTGTTATGTTGGTCATATACAGCTGTGTTATGGTGGTCATATTCAGCTGTGTTAAAGTGGTCATATACAGCTGTGTTATGTTGGTCATATACAGCTGTGTTATGGTGGTCATATTCAGCTGTGTTATGATGGTCATATACAGCTGTGTCAAGGTGGTCATATACAGCTGTGTTAAAGTGGTCATATACAGCTGTGTTAAAGTGGTCATATACAGCTGTGTTAAAGTGGTCATATACAGCTGTGTTAAGGTGGTCATATACAGCTGTGTTATGTTGGTCATATTCAGCTGTGTTATGGTGGTCATATACAGCTGTGTTATGGTGGTCATATACAGCTGTGTTAAGGTGGTCATATACAGCTGTGTTATGTTGGTCATATACAGCTGTGTTATGGTGGTCATATACAGCTGTGTTATGGTGGTCATTTTCAGCTGTGTTAAAGTGGTCATATACAGCTGTGTCAAGGTGGTCATATACAGCTGTGTTATGGTGGTCATATACAGCTGTGTTATGGTGGTCATATACAGCTGTGTTAAGGTGGTCATATACAGCTGTGTCAAGGTGGTCATATACAGCTGTGTTATGGTGGTCATATACAGCTGTGTTAAGGTGGTCATATACAGCTGTGTCAAGGTGGTCATATACAGCTGTGTTATGGTTGTCATATACAGCTGTGTTATGGTGGTCATATACAGCTGTGTCAAGGTGGTCATATACAGCTGTGTTAAAGTGGTCATATACAGCTGTGTTATGTTGGTCATATACAGCTGTGTTATGGTGGTCATATTCAGCTGTGTTAAAGTGGTCATATACAGCTGTGTTAAGGTGGTCATATACAGCTGTGTTATGGTGGTCATATACAGCTGTGTTAAAGTGGTCATATTCAGCTGTGTTAAGGTGGTCATATTCAGCTGTGTTAAGGTGGTCATATACAGCTGTGTTAAGGTGGTCATATACAGCTGTGTTATGGTGGTCATATACAGCTGTGTTATGGTGGTCATATACAGCTGTGTTAAGGTGGTCATATACAGCTGTGTTAAGGTGGTCATATACAGCTGTGTTATGGTGGTCATATACAGCTGTGTTATGTTGGTCATGTTCAGCTGTGTTAAGGTGGTCATATACAGCTGTGTTAAGGTGGTCATATACAGCTGTGTTATGTTGGTCATATACAGCTGTGTTATGGTGGTCATATACAGCTGTGTTAAGGTGGTCATATACAGCTGTGTTAAGGTGGTCATATACAGCTGTGTTAAGGTGGTCATATACAGCTGTGTTAAGGTGGTCATATTCAGCTGTGTTAAGGTGGTCATATTCAGCTGTGCTATGATGGTCATATACAGCTGTGTTATGGTGGTCATATACAGCTGTGTTAAAGTGGTCATATTCAGCTGTGTTAAGGTGGTCATATTCAGCTGTGTTAAGGTGGTCATATACAGCTGTGTTAAGGTGGTCATATTCAGCTGTGTTAAGGTGGTCATATTCAGCTGTGTTAAGGTGGTCATATACAGCTGTGTTAAGGTGGTCATATACAGCTGTGTTAAAGTGGTCATATACAGCTGTGTTAAGGTGGCCATATACAGCTGTGTTATGTTGGTCATATACAGCTGTGTTATGGTGGTCATATTCAGCTGTGTTAAAGTGGTCATATACAGCTGTGTTAAAGTGGTCATATACAGCTGTGTCAAGGTGGTCATATACAGCTGTGTTATGGTGGTCATATACAGCTGTGTTAAGGTGGTCCATATACAGCTGTGTTATACTCCCCCATCATGACCTCCCTCATATCCCTCCCTACAATCTCTACCTCAAACCACCACCACCTCTATATAACATTTCTGCCCCAAATCACCACCATTTCTGCCTCCACCCACCATCTTCACCATCGCCACCACTACCATCTCCTCCACCCACCACCAATACCAACAACATCATGCACACAGGGGTAGGGGGGGGGGAATGTGACGGGAAAGGAGCGAGGGTGGAAGGGGCACTGAGAAGAGTCTGGGGAATAGGCTACTGAAACTGCGGGGAAAGGGGCTGCGGAAAAGTCGTGGGGTGAATGGCAAGGGAAAGGGACGGGGAAAGGGGCTAAAGAAAGGGGTTGTGGAAGGGGAGAGGGAATCGTTGTGGTAGAGTTGGGGGTTAAGGGCTATGGTGAGGGTAGGGGAAAGGTGCAGAGGGAAAGGGCGGAGGGAAGGGGGGGGGAAGAGCTAGGGGAATGGGCGGGGGGTGGGGTGACAGTGGCAATGGGAAGAAATGAGAAATTTCTCCTTTCACCCTTGGTGAAAGGAGAAATGGGAATTTTCAAGGGGTGGGGGGAAGGTGTGGTGTAAGGTGTTGGGGAAGAGGTTGCTGAAGGGGCAGGGGAAGGGGGGCGGTGTAGGGATTGGGAAGTAATTGAAGAATAGGCTAGGGTAAGGGACTGGGCAAGAGGATAGGGACTCACGTATAACTGACGTCCTTCATCCTTTATTTAACCTACTTCGTCCTTGAATGTCACCTCATATACACCTCACGTTCATATACAACAATTTAATATTTGACTTTCACCCAGTAAGCCCTTCTCTGCCACACACCAAGCACCCACTCTCACTAAATCACTCCTTCCCTCAGTTATTGGTCTCATCATTTAGTATTGATTATCCAACCCGTCCTCTTAAAATTAAGTCGCCTTTCCCTCGTATGCACGCTTTGCCAAAAATTGACGTAATTTGAAATGAAATCGGCTCATGAAAGTGATGTACTGTCCCGTTTTCTGTTTTGAGTTCTCCGGTTTACTTGGTTAGGTTAGGAGAGGAAACATTCAATTAGCGGTTTTCATGACGTTTCGAAACCTTAAGAGAACTTCCTGCCCTCCTAACCTACCACAGGACCCTTACCATGCTGTTATGGAAAAAAAATCCAACAATTATTTTCAATTGTTTTTCATTTTCATATTATGTCCATTTTCGGTCATACGGGCAAACGGCCAAATTCAGACGTAATTTGAAAGAGGACAAATAAACCATTATTCCTTGACTTTTAGCCGTTAGTCCATAAAACTAATAATTCATTGTGTCGGGGAGAGGTAGCCAGGGTATATAAACATGTCAAACATTTCTAGATCCCACCCAAGGTCAAATGACTGACCCATCATAGTATGCAACCCCCGCAACAACCTGCCAAACTCTTAGGTACATATTTACTGTTATGTCAACAGGATCATTAAGTGATAGGAAATGTGCCCAACCGGCCGACCGGCTCCGGACCGGGAGCCGGTCGGCCGAGCGGACAGCACGCTGGACTTGTGATCCTGTGGTCCTGGGATCGATCCCAGGCGCCGGCGAGAAACATTGAGCAGAGTTTCTTTCACCCTATGCCCCTGTTACCTAGCAGTAAAATAGGTACCTGGGTGTTAGTCAGCTGTCACGGGCTGCTTCCTGGGGGTGGAGGCCTGGTCGAGGACCGGGCCGCGGGGACACTAAAGCCCCGAAATCATCTCAAGTTAACCTCAAGATAACCGTGTCTCTCCCGCACGAGATACGAACCCGAAATTCACGACTGTGAGTCTAGCGAATCCGACTCTAGAGAACCAAGGTTCTCATGAAACTCAAAACTATGTTTTATATTGCCTGTTGATCGCCAATAGTCACACCAATTTCCCTTTGAGATTAAAGCTAGTCTCGTAGACAGCATCACAAGTCTTTCACGCACTCCAGTAATCCCTACTAAGTCAATTTTACCTTGTAAAGTGCAACCACAAGTTCGACAACTGCGCGTGCGTCCACTCTCAGCCAGGGCTCTTCACCAACTGATAATTAATGCATTCCTTCCTCATGCACCACATTTACTGTACGTGTCTCCGTGTGCACTTCTGCACGGCGCATATTAGTCTCTATATACTCTAAAAAGTATGTCGTCTGTCGATGTATAAGTATGTTGTATGCCGTATAAAAGAGAGGCGTCTGGAACACATTCTGACACACACAGATATACAAATATGCATGCTAAGGACATAATTCATGTGTCAATGTAAATCTTGGCACGTGACAGCTAACAGTCTTGGGAAATATCAAGGACGTTGAGGAAGAACTGGCGGCTAGAGTGCCAGTCACGATGTTGCAGCAGTATTGCTCATATTAGGGTGCGGCCCACTGTGGGGTGGGTGGGGGGGGGGGGGTTGGCAGGGAGGGTTGTTGCTGTGAGAGTAAGTGACGAGGCTCGTGATCTTGTTGTTGTCGGTATGTGGCTGCCGGTATAGTTTTGGGACGAGGGATGTGTCCGGTGGTGTTGCTGGAGAGGAGATACAGCCTGGTGGAGTATTTGTGAAAGTGTTTGACGTGGCAACTGGTGTTGTTGTTGGACTGGGGTGTAGTTGGTAGGGTTGTAGAGGGAGAGAGATGTTGCTGGTGGTGTTGCTGTGGGATGGAGATATATGCCTCTTGGTGTTGCTATCGGATGGAGATATATTACTGGTGGTGGTGCTGTTGGAAGATGAAATCTGGATGGTGGTGTTTCTGTGGGATGGAGATATATGTCAGGTGTTGTTTCTGTGGGATGGAGATATGTCTAGTGGTGTTGCTGTGGGATAGAAATATCTGCTGGTGGTGTCGTGGTGGGATGGAAATATATGCTGGTGGTGTTGCTGTGGGATGGAGATATATGGTTGGTGGTGTTGCTGTGTGATGGAGATATATGGTTGGTGGTGTTGCTGTGTGATGGAGATATATGGCTGGTTGTGTTGCTGTGTGATGGAGATATATGGCTGGTTGTGTTGATGTGTGATGGAGATATATGGCTGGTTGTGTTGCTGTGGGATGGAGATATATGGCTGGTTGTGTTGCTGTGGGATGGAGATATATGGCTGGTTGTGTTGCTGTGGGATGGAGATATATGGCTGGTTGTGTTGCTGTGGGATGGAGATATATGGCTGGTTGTGTTGCTGTGGGATGGAGATATATGGCTGGTTGTTGAATTGTTATATAAAAAATATACAGTCTATTATATACCTGTTCAAGAGTAAAGTAGAGGTTGGAGGAAGTCCATTTTCTGAGAATATATTCATTTGGAGTGTGTTAAGTAATTCACGGTGTCGAATGTTAGTTCTTAGACCTGGCTCTATACATTGTTTCTTATATCTTCGCTAATGATAGTCCAGTTTTTGGTAATTTTTATATAATCCTATTTAAGATGTAGTAAGAAAGGAGTAGAGCTACTGAGTTCCACCTTTTGTCCACCGAATACTATTATTAGCCCAATTTCCCTGAAATTTAAAAAAAAAAATCCAGACGTGGTATGAAATTAAATAATAGTTACCGAGGTCTGGCTCTTGTCCCCTGCCTTTGTTTACAAAATCAATTTCCTCCAGATTTAAAACATAGTTACCTATGTCTTAGTAAAATAGAACAAGCAGTTACCATGCTCCAACTTTTGTCCACCACCTTAGTTCACTCATGTAATTTCGCAATTAATAGTTCAATTTCCTCGGGATGTTTAATATATTTATCCACAATGCAGTTAAATGAAACAATTCAGTTACCAAACTCCAGCTCTGTCCTTCGACTTAATTTACTCTAAAAGTTTCGGTTTTAACAGATCAATTTTCTCGAGATTTAAAACAAAATTATTTCGGACGCAGAATAAGATAAAGTTAGTTACCGAGGTCCTGCTCCTGTCTTCCGCAATAGTTTACTCATGTAATTTCGTTATTATCTACCCAATTCCCCCAAAATTTTATATCAATCATATTTCGTATATCATATACAGTCATATTTCAACTGTCACAAATAAGATCAAGGTAGGTAACGAGCTCTGACTCCTGTCCTCCGTCTTAGTTTGCTCTCTAACTTTTTGTTAATAGTTCAAACTCTGAAATTTAAAACAAGTGAATTTCAAACTTAGTAAAAATAAGAAAACAGTGCTACCAAGTTTCAGCTCCTGAAACACCTCAACACTGCCTTTGTTCACTCGTGTTTTCACTATTAGCAGTTTAAGTTTCCTTAAGTATTAAAAGTTAGATATTTCGGACATATTAAGAACAAATGAAGTGGTTACCAAGCTCTAGCTCATGGACCCATATCAGTTCAATGTTCAACACAATTATTTCGGAACAAGTAAGTTAGATCAACCTTCATATTTATCAAAGTAAACATTCATTCCAGATTAAATGTTCATACATATCATTTTAGGTAAACATGACTGATAACCTTTCATTCAACACTCGTGTTTATTATATATGTAAATACAAACACAGGTAGGGAATAACTGACCATAACAAGCTAATCATTGAAATAATTGTCATCACTCGCCAATTTAATAATGATTTCTCTCCCTCTCCCTGCATTTCCCTCTAACCCCCACCACACCTGCCTCCCCCCCTCATTCATATCCCCCTCATCCGTCTGCTCTCTCATCTCATATCTTACCCCCAGTCCTCAAACCCTTATCTACTCTCTCTCAACCCCCCCCCCCCCCAGCCCCCTCGCCCTAATCTCACGCACACTCACCCACTGCTCCCCACATTCAAATTTTTACCCGTTCTGCATCTTTATCTGTGTAATAATATGTTATTATCCGTTCCATTAGACGAAGGCTCAAAGTGTTGCTGTGAGATGGAGAAATATGGCTGGTGGTGTTGCAGTGGGAACAAAATTGCTGTGAGATGGAGATATACAGGTGGTGCTTTTGCTGTGGGATGGATAAACATGGCGGGTATTGTTGATGTGGGATTTAGAAATATGGCTGGTGGTGTTTCTGAGAGATGAAAATATTTATCTGAAAATGTTGCTGTAGGATAGTGATGTTGCTAGTCGTGTGTTGCTGTGGGATGGAGATATATGGCCCGTGGCGTTGGTGTAGGATGGAAATATATGGTTGGGGGATGGAGATATATGGCTGGTGGTGTTGCTGTGGGATGGATATATATATATATATATATATATATATATATATATATATATATATATATATATATATATATATATATATATATATATATATATATATATTATTAAATATGACCGAAAAAGTAAGATTAATAATTCTAACACGAATTTTCTCAATCTTTCGTACATTTCTTTTCACTGTTGGAGGTAAATCAAAAATCAATTCTCCAAAATTCATTTTTATTTCTAGTCTGACGCGACACGAGCGCGTTTCGTAAAATTTATTACATTTTCAAAGACTTTAGTTCACAAATACACAACTGAATAGAACTTACGCATCTCCGATTTTATATCTACATTTGAGTGAGGTGGAAGGGGTGATGTGGCATTAACACAAGACAGAACAAGATGTGGCATTAATAGGGTATTAATTTCATCAACACAAGACAGAACAAGAGTATTAATAGGGTATTAATTTCATCAACACAAGACAGAACACGAAACAATGGATATTGAATAGAAGTGTTTGTGGAAAGCCTATTGGTCCATATTTCTTGATGCTTCTATATTGGAGCGGAGTCTTGAGGTGGGTAGAATATAGTTGTGCAATAATTGGCTGTTGATTGCTGGTGTTGACTTCTTGATGTGTAGTGCCTCGCAAACGTCAAGCCGCCTGCTATCGCTGTATCTATCTATGATTTCTGTGTTGTTTACTAGGATTTCTCTGGCGATGGTTTGGTTGTGGGAAGAGATTATATGTTCCTTAATGGAGCCCTGTTGCTTATGCATCGTTAAACGCCTAGAAAGAGATGTTGTTGTCTTGCCTATATACTGGGTTTTTTGGAGCTTACAGTCTCCAAGAGGGCATTTGAAGGCATAGACGACGTTAGTTTCTTTTAAAGCGTTCTGTTTTGTGTCTGGAGAGTTTCTCATGAGTAGGCTGGCCGTTTTTCTGGTTTTATAGTAAATCGTCAGTTGTATCCTCTGATTTTTGTCTGTAGGGATAACGTTTCTATTAACAATATCTTTCAGGACCCTTTCCTCCGTTTTATGAGCTGTGGAAAAGAAGTTCCTGTAAAATAGTCTAATAGGGGGTATAGGTGTTGTGTTAGTTGTCTCTTCAGAGGTTGCATGGCTTTTCACTTTCCTTCTTATGATGTCTTCGACGAAACCATTGGAGAAGCCGTTATTGACTAGGACCTGCCTTACCCTACAGAGTTCTTCGTCGACTTGCTTCCATTCTGAGCTGTGGCTGAGAGCACGGTCGACATATGCGTTAACAACACTCCTCTTGTACCTGTCTGGGCTGTCGCTGTTGGCATTTAGGCACATTCCTATGTTTGTTTCCTTAGTGTAGACTGCAGTGTGGAAACCTCCGCCCTTTTCCATGACTGTTACATCTAGAAAGGGCAGCTTCCCATCCTTTTCCATCTCGTAAGTGAAACGCAGCACGGAACTCTGCTCAAATGCCTCCTTCAGCTCCTGCAGATGTCTGACATCAGGTACCTGTGTAAAAATGTCGTCAACATACCTGCAGTATATGGCCGGTTTCAAGTTCATGTCGACTAAGACTTTTTGCTCGATGATACCCATGTAGAAGTTTGCAAACAGGACACCTAGGGGAGAACCCATGGCGACCCCATCTACTTGCTTATACATGTGCCCATCCGGGCTCAAGAAGGGTGCCTCTTTAGTACAAGCTTGGAGTAGTTTCCTCAGAATATTTTCTGGTATGTCAAGAGGAGTACAGGCTGGATCACGATACACTCTGTCGGCTATCATTCCGATTGTCTCGTCCACAGGTACGTTGGTAAACAGCGATTCTACGTCCAACGAGGCTCTTATCCCTGTGGCCCGTGTGCCCCGCAGTAAGTCAACAAATTCCTTTGGAGACTTCAGGCTGAAGGCGCAAGGAACAAGGTGCTGACTCCTTATGTTCCTTGCGCCTTCAGCCTGAAGTCTCCAAAGGAATTTGTTGACTTACTGCGAGGCACACGGGCCACAGGGATAAGAGCCTCGTTGGACGTAGAATCGCTGTTTACCAACGTACCTGTGGACGAGACAATCGGAATGATAGCCGACAGAGTGTATCGTGATCCAGCCTGTACTCCTCTTGACATACCAGAAAATATTCTGAGGAAACTACTCCAAGCTTGTACTAAAGAGGCACCCTTCTTGAGCCCGGATGGGCACATGTATAAGCAAGTAGATGGGGTCGCCATGGGTTCTCCCCTAGGTGTCCTGTTTGCAAACTTCTACATGGATACCATCGAGCAAAAAGTCTTAGTCGACATGAACTTGAAACCGGCCATATACTGCAGGTATGTTGACGACATTTTTACACAGGTACCTGATGTCAGACATCTGCAGGAGCTGAAGGAGGCATTTGAGCAGAGTTCCGTGCTGCGTTTCACTTACGAGATGGAAAAGGATGGGAAGCTGCCCTTTCTAGATGTAACAGTCATGGAAAAGGGCGGAGGTTTCCACACTGCAGTCTACACTAAGGAAACAAACATAGGAATGTGCCTAAATGCCAACAGCGACAGCCCAGACAGGTACAAGAGGAGTGTTGTTAACGCATATGTCGACCGTGCTCTCAGCCACAGCTCAGAATGGAAGCAAGTCGACGAAGAACTCTGTAGGGTAAGGCAGGTCCTAGTCAATAACGGCTTCTCCAATGGTTTCGTCGAAGACATCATAAGAAGGAAAGTGAAAAGCCATGCAACCTCTGAAGAGACAACTAACACAACACCTATACCCCCAATTAGACTATTTTACAGGAACTTCTTTTCCACAGCTCATAAAACGGAGGAAAAGGTCCTGAAAGATATTGTTAATAGAAACGTTATCCCTACAGACAAAAATCAGAGGATACAACTGACGATTTACTATAAAACCAGAAAAACGGCCTGCCTACTCATGAGAAACTCTCCAGACACAAAACAGATCGCTTTAAAAGAGACTAACGTCGTCTATGCCTTCAAATGCCCTCTTGGAGACTGTAAGCTCCAAAAAACCCAGTATATAGGCAAGACAACAACATCTCTTTCTAGGCGTTTAACAATGCATAAGCAACAGGGCTCCATTAAGGAACATATAATCTCTTCCCACAACCAAACCATCGCCAGAGAAATCCTAGTAAACAACACAGAAATCATCGATAGATACAGCGATAGCAGGCAGCTTGACGTTTGCGAGGCACTACACATCAAGAAGTCAACACCAGCAATCAACAGCCAATTATTGCACAACTATATTCTACCCACCTCAAGACTCCGCTCCAATATAGAAGCATCAAGAAATATGGACCAATAGGCTTTCTACAAACACTTCTATTCAATACCCATTGTTTCGTGTTCTGTCTTGTGTTGATGAATTTAATACCCTATTAATACCACCTCACCCCATCCACCTCACTCAAATGTAGATATAAACAAATCGGAGATGTGTAAGTTCTATTCAGTTGTGTATGTGTAAACTAAAGTCTTTGAAAATGTAATAAGTTTTACGAAACGAGCTCAAGTGTCGCGTCAGACTAGAAATAAAAATGAATTTTGGAGAATTGAATTTTGAATTACCACCAACAGTGAAAAGAAATGTACGAAAGATCGAGAAAATTCGTGTTAAAATTATTAATCTTACTTTTTCGGTCATATTTAATAATATATGTCTACAGGAAAGACTGCTACCAAAATATACTAATATATATATATATATATATATATATATATATATATATATATATATATATATATATATATATATATATATATATATATGTATATATATATATATATACATATATATATATCGTGGAGGTGTCGGGGCGGGCGGACGCGTGGAGGGAGGCTCTGTTGCTTACTGAGCCATACCTAGTGACATCCTGGCGCCACCGAGCCTAGCCTGCACAAGATGCTGTGTGAATATCCTGGGAAGGTGCAGGAGTGGACGGGAAGTAACCAAAGTGGACCATCTCAACAAAAACAGATCAAACAGGTGAATTTACAATGTGGAACATAAGGGCAGTGAGGGCCACGCAGGCGCTCTGTAGGCCTCCCATAGTGAAGATGTGGGGGAAGGGGGTGTTGTTGTGCGGTCAGGCGAGTGGGGGTCACCCATGTGCCACCCAGTGATTATAGAAATATATTTGGAAAAGAAAAACAGAAATTAGCAATCTTGTTTAGTGTTAATGGAGCTCACCGTGTGTCAGACTACAAGTGTATGGTTCATTCACTATTGTGCAGTGATATACAAGGATATTGTACCAGTGCTTAAGTGACGCCCAAACCCCCCCCCCCCCGCCCTCTCCCCTCAAGGCGAGCGGTGTACGCCCGCCGGCCTCACCGCACCACTGTACCTCCTACCATCCCACCCCACCCACCTTGCGTCTGGGCGTCCCCCACCCACCTTGCGTCTGGGCGTCCCCCACCCACCTATTCACCGCCCACACAGTGCTTGTTGCAGAGATGTGTTACCCTCCATGCACCCAGATATGGCACTGGTCACAGCAAGCATTCAGGTTCCTCCCAAAAGGGAGGGAGTCATAAGTACCCACATGAGTGGTGAGTGCAAGGGACAGCTAACCACCCCTGCTGCCACCACTCGTGTCCACCCTCCCACGCCACGCCGATGTCACAGCCCGCCAGGGGGACGGAGGGGACTCCCCCAACTAACCAGGAACCCTTCAGCCAAGAACACGGTCCAGGGAACAATGCACCTAGAGCCGCACCCACAGGGGGACCCAGACCCAGAGGAACGTGTCGGGTTTGTGACGAATCTCACAGCCTTCATCAGCCGAATTTCACAATGTCATCAGATGACCTCCTGGGGGCCATCAAAGCATCCACCACCAGAACTCTTCCCCACATTCCTAAAGCAGCGGGCCCATTTGCAGCAGGGAAATATACAGACCTTCTAAGGAAAGTGAATGAACTGAAAATCTTAATTCCGCGGCCACCATCAAAGCATGGCTTAATTTGCTCCTGTTTGGCAATATTTGCTTAGGCGTGCCTGCAAGAGGAGGCAAGTCACTAGCCTCATCAGTCACTAGGGCAATAAATAATTTCCCCAGAGCTGACAACTTGATTCCCATCCCTCCTCAACGCAAAAACCGTCGTGGCAGACCCAAGAGTTCCAATGACAATTTTGAGCTTGGAACACAAGTGACCAAGAAAATTGAAGAGGGCAACACAGTAGGGGTAATTAGGCTACCTACCAGTGAAGAAACAATCGCCCCTAGAAATACTGCAATTGCCGACTCACTGAGAGAGAAGAACCCTCCCAGAGTACCATGGGATCCCACTACTTGGGACACAAATGCCCCAGACATGGGACCTCTATTCCTCCAAGCGTCAGAGGTATACAAAGCCATCATATCATTTCCACCAGGCTCAGCAGGGGGATACACTGGAGTAAGACCTCAGCACCTCAAGGAGATGACAAACCCAGTTCTCGGCGAAGTTGCCGAGACACTACTGTCAGAGATCACGAAGTTTGTCAACGACTGTCTCTCCGGGTTGATCCCAGATACAATTAAACCCTTCTTCTTCAGAGCATCCCTTTGTGCCCTTAAGAAGATGGATGGTGGAGTCAGACCCATTGCCGCGGGTAACACACTTCGGCGCCTTGTTGCTAGGGCAGCTGTCAGAAAAATTAGCATAGACGCTGCGACGATGCTTCGACCCTATCAACTACGTTTTGGTGTCCCCCATGGCTGTGAAGCAGCAGCTCATGCAGCACGAGCCTATATCAAGGACCTCCAAGAAAATAAGGCATTAATTAAATTAGACTTTAAAAATGCCTTCAACCATGTAAAAAGGGATGTGGTACTGGAAGCAGTTCAAACCAGCTTTCCTTGTCCACTTCCCTTCGTTTCAGCAGGGTACAGTAGGGAATCGACGCTGTTGTTTGGGGAACATGAAGTTGTTTCCGCAGAAGGTGTCCAGCAGGGAGACCCACTTGCCCCTTTTCTTTTCTGCATGGCAGCTAAGGAGGTCACAAGCAGGTTGTCCAGCGAATTCAACATCTGGTTCCTGGACGATGGCACCCTGGCAGGGACACAGGAATCCCTGCTAGGAGATCTTCAGCTAGTGAAATCTAAGGGAGAGGAGTTAGGCCTTACACTAAATCCATCAAAGTATGAAATCATCTCATCCAGCCAACCAATTATAGATGCAGCACGAATCTTATTGCCAGGAGCCCAAGTGATCGCTCCCACCGACAGTGTGCTGCTAGGTGCACCTCTGGGCTCGAACGCCATTGATGTAGTCCTCGAAGAAAATCTTAAAGGCCTGAGGAGGATGGAGGCGAGAATAGGGGCTTAGGATGCTTACGATGCTTTGTACCTTCTTACGAGGTGCCTGGCCTTGCCCAGACTTACCTATTTCCTCAGGTGTGCTCCTTTCTTTGACAGCCCAAAATTAACGGAATACGACTCACTCCTAACGACAATAATTATGAAAGTGTTAAACCTCTCCCTGCAAGATGACCAGTGGGACCAAGCAACGCTCCCAGTTGGACTCGGGGGTATAGGTAATTGCAAGGCGACACAGTTAGCATTGCCGGCATTCTTATACTCGACTAAGTGAATTAGTGAATGAAATACTACCAGAATACCTAAGTAACTCCATTGGGATTCGTGATCTCAAATTTGTGGAAGGAGCTGGTCAGTGGGACACTCTTGCCGATTCACACACCCGACCAACTTTTCCAAACGATGGTAAACAGGCCAAATGGGATAGCCCCATAGTGGAGAACATCGCCAAAGTATTGCTGGACGCAGTTTCTCAGAAGGACAGAGCGCGTCTCCTAGCTGTGCAAGCCCCCCATGCTGGGAACTTCCTGTTGGCAGTCCCTAATTCCGCCTTGGGCACCCGGCTGGATCATCGGGCCCTACGTATTGGTGTTGCTCTGCGACTTGCCGCCCCTATCTCCACCGAACACCGGTGTATTTGCGGCCATGCACGGGCAGACCAATACGGCAGCCATGGTCTCATCTGTCGTAAGACACAGGGAAAGATTGCCAGACATGAAGCAGTCAATGACATCATCAACAGTAGTTTGGCTACAGCAGGGTGTCCAGCACAAAGGGAAACCCAGTTGTGCAGACCTGAAAACAGCCAAAAACGCCCAGATGGAGTCACCCTGCAGCCATGGATGGAAGGTAAACAGGTCGTATGGGATTACACCTGTGAATCTACATTGGCTGATACCTATTTACGTTACAGCTCAGCGGAGAGAAGTGGGGCAGCCACCTTCAGGGAGACCCAGAAAATCAACAAGTACAGAGACCTAGAACGTTGTTACAGGTTCGTGCCGATAAGCTCTGAGACTCTGGGCGCCTGGGGTAAATGTGCACTCAAGTTTTTAAAGGAGATTGGTGAGGAACTCATTAGGAAAACTAGAGACCCACGAGCAGCCAGTTTTCTGTTCCAGTGCCTTAGTGTCGCAGTTCAGAGGGTAAATGCGTGCTGTATCCTGGGTACGCACCCAACCTCCGAGAAGCTGGACGAGGTCTTCGAACGCTGATTGTTTAATTGTTACATATTTGTGTGTGTGCGTGTGTTCTCTGTAAACTGTAGCATTGCAATAAAATAAAACAAAATAAAACAAAACATACAAAAAAATAAAAGGGGTGGTAGGAGAAGAAAAGAATAAAGTATTCAGTGAGAATCCACAAGATCTTCTCTAAATGTTCTTTGTTTTTATTCTTCGAGGATGTGGGTTCCTGCAATTGCACCAGAGGTGGTACCCAAAATATATATATATATATATATATATATATATATATATATATATATATATATATATATATATATATATATATATATATATATGTATATATATATATATATATATATATATATATATATATATATATATATATATATATATACATATATATATATATATATATATATATATATATATATATATATATATATATATATATATATATATATATATATATGGCTGGCGGTGTGCTGTGTGATGGTTGGTGTTTCTACTGTTGGATGGGTATAATTAGCAGATGGTGTTGCTGTGGAATGGAGATATATTGCTGGTGGTGATGGTGTGGAATAGAGAAATATATGAGGTGGTGTTGCTTTCTGTTGGAGATATTATGCTGGTGTTGCTGTGTGATGGAGATATGCTTGGTGGTGTCGGAAATTTCCGACACCCCATATACTAATCCCTAGCACAGCAAAATAGAAGTATTGTATTATGAAATGAAATTTATCAACACTATAAATCCCTACTGCGGGAACGCCAAAGTTTCCTACTATTCATGGTTGCTGTTGCGTCAGCTGCCACACCTCACATGGGGACGAATTCTATATTGGAATCTAATAAAACCCAGTCTAAAACCCAGGAATGTAAAGCGAGGAGAGTGCACCTATCCGCTCCCCAAGAAGTGGTGGACAAGACCATAAGTAGGTTAAGGGCCTTAGATGCATTCAACGCGGAGGTAAGAGATATGGGGTGACCAAGACAAACGAGTGTCAAAGATTAACCCCGAAAGCTTAGCGGAATCTTTGTACACAAGGGGATGACCATAAAGCGACAAAGAGGGACGAAGAACGACTTGCTTCCTAGTAAAAGTCATAGCACAAAACTTGAAGCCATGATTAGTGGCCCAAGACGACACGGCATCAGTCGGAAGTTGAAGCCGCCGTTGAAGGAGAGGCGAATCATTACCTCGACAGCAAAGGGTAAGATCTTCGACATAGAGAGCGGAGAAGATGCCAGAAAGAAGGGAGGAAAGAAGGCCATTGAGGGCAACCAGAAAAAGAGTGGTGCTCAGAACACTGCCTTGGGGTACACCTTCGTATTGCCAAGAAGGGGCAGAGAGAGAGTGGCACCAAGCCTCCCTCTAAACGAACGACGAGAGAGGAAGCTTTGGAGGAAGAGAGGGAGATTACCACAAAGGCCAAAAGAACGAATTTCGGACAGGATGTGGTAGGAGAGAAATGGAACAGACCATATACCATTTACTCGCAAAGACACGGGCTGCAAAACAGTGGACAGGCGATTGAAAAAGTAGGGGTACGAAGGGAATATCAGCACGAATCAAGAAAGCAGCAAAGTTATAGACCCCAACAAAAGCTGGGGGGGGGGGGAAAGAGAAAGGAATAACCACGAAAGCGACCAGGACGAGCACCAAGCAATGGCTCCTGAAGCCATACACAAAGTGTGAAAAATATGTAATCAGAAGTAGGAGTTCATGGAAGTTGGCATAAAATCCACGAATATTCCACTGAAGAATAGACTTTGTCAAAAAGAGAAAGGACAGCAACAGAGAATAATGAAGAAACAAAGGTAAAGAAGAACACAGCATATTAAATAAGCTCAGGATCAGGGTCAGCGAAATTAGGATTAGAGGGCATGGGTAAACTGAGTAAGGATGGAGTGAAGGGAGTGAGAGGAAGATGGTGATGGAGGCAGATGACCAGAGGCAGATGGACGGGGTCTGGAGAAGGAGGAGGAGACAACCGAGAGGGGCAGTCAAGGAAAGCAGGAGGAGGGAGGGGGGGGGGAGGGCAGAAATCCAGGGAGCGCATCAGAAAGGGTAGCAACCGAGAGGGAATTGTGGGGGAAAGAAACCTCCATAACTGGGACAGGTGGGGCTCGACCACCGAAACGGGAGGGGACGAACCGATAGTCAGAGGTGAGGGGTGAGGAAGAAAGCGATGCCTTCTTACCCGCCGGGGAGGAGGAGGAAAGGGCGGAGCCAGGCTTACGTTTCTGACTCAAAGAGACAGGCGTTCCAGCAACAACGTACTGGGCGACAGACTCAATTGTCTCAGCAGGTGAAGAAGAACGGGAGCGAACAAGAAGATTGCTGGGAGGATGATGGACAACAGCCTGGACAGACAGGTGGCGTGGAGAGCCAAGAGACTGGGGGGAGGGGTTGGGATGGAGGATCGGGGGAAGATGGGAAAGTAGACATGGGGGACATGGCAGAATGGGTAGGAAGGGGGGAAACACCAGATGGAGAACCAGGAGGGGAACCCGTTGGAACAGAACGTAAAGGAACAGGGAAAGAGGCGGTGGGCGTGTCTGGGTCTAAGGCCCGGAAACGGTTGTGAGACTATGTATAATTATGGTGGGAAGGATGAGGAGAGGTAGAACGCAACACGCAAGCATAAGATACGCCAGTGAAAGGGGGGAGACGGCGGATTTGGCGTCTCTCTTCAGGAAAAGACAAACGATCCCGGTGTTTCAGGTTGATGACGGCTTCCGCAAGTTTGTATTGAATACACGCTCAGGAGAAGGTAGGGTGGGCCTCAGTGAGAATAGGGAGAAGAGCACTCTCTTAGAGTGACCTTCGTGAAGTTAGAATATCAGATCACTTGATGTTGCCAATTTTCTGATGGGAACATCAGACCATTTCTGAAGGCATCGGACGAGGGAGTGGGGAATGGTGGGGATGACGAGGGGACGGAAGTGAGAGATGGTGGAGAGGACGAGGGGACACGGGAGGGGGTAATAGTGGGGAAGGATGAGGGGACGGGGGAGTTTTGGACGGTGGATACGAGGGGATGGGGAAATGGTAATGGTGGGGAGGACAAAGGGACAGGGGAGTGGGGCATGGTAGGAAGGAAGAGGGGGATGGTGGAGTGGGGAATGGTGGGGAGGACGAGGAGACGGATGAGGAGAGAATGGTGGGGAGGACTGGGAGCCAGGGAAGGTTGCTGTGGCTCAGCAATGCACATGCGTTGCTGAGCCACAGCAACGCATGGCCGGGTACTGCTAGTATATATATTATATATATATATATATATATATATATATATATATATATGTCGTACCTAGTAGCCAGAACATACTTCTCTGCCTACTATACAAGGCCCGATTTGCCTAATAAGCCAAGTTTTCATGAATTAATTGTTTTTCGACTACCTAACCTACCTAACCTAACCTAACCTAACCTTTTCGGCTACCTAACCTAACCTAATCTATAAAGATAGGTTAGGTTAGGTTAGGTAGGGTTGGTTAGGTTCGGTCATATATCTACGTTAATTTTAACTCCAATAAAAAAATATTGACCTCATACATAATGAAATGGGTAGCTTTATCATTTCATGAGAAAAAAAATTGACAAAATATATTAATTCAGGAAAACTTGGCTTATTAGGCAAATCGGGCCTTGCATAGTAGGCCGAGAAGTGCGTTCTGGCTACTAGGTACGACATATATATATATATATATATATATATATATATATATATATATATATATATATATATATATATATATATATATATATATATACATACATATATATATATATATATCCCTCTAACTATTTTCTTAGCATCAGGGCTTAATTGAAATAGGAGTTCTCCAAAACTCATTTTCGTACTTTTAAGGTGAAGAAAAGAAGTGATTTACTAGAGAGTGTATTACACTTATTTGTATAATTTGCACAACGTTTCGAACCTCCATGGTTCATTCTCAAGTGAACATATCTTACAATACTAGTTGATTTTATACCCGCATTAGGTCAGGTGATAATACAATGAAGGTGAAAACATGGGGGGATACATAAGGGATAAATGTGAGGTGAAACATAGAGGCTGCAGAAGGCTTATTGGCCCATACGAGGCATCTCCTATCTAAACACAAAGATTAATCCAGTGTAATTGGCCTGTTATGTTGGACATTGTCTTCTGTGTTGGCATCGATATGTTCTTGTCTTGTCCTTACTCTCATGGTGGGTAGAGTAAATAGTTCCGTGATTTGGGTGTTCATGGTAGGTCGCTCTATTCTTATGTGAATTGCCTCAAGAATTTGTAATCTTCTTGAATCTTGGGTTTTGTCTATTATGCAAGTATTCTTGTTCAACATTTCTCTTGTTAGAGTAATGTCATGGGCTTGTCTCATGTGATTCCTAGGGGCACCAGATTGAAGATGGCATGTCAAACGCCTCGTCAGCTTGGTCGACGTCATACCTATGTACTTACATTGAAGGTTACATCCTTCGTGGGGGCAAGTGTACATGTATACAACGCTTGACTGCTGTAGAGGGTTCTCCGTCGGCTTCGGGCTCTTTTTGATAAGCAGTCAAGCAACCTCTACAGCAGTCAAGCGTTGAAAACATGTACACTTGCCCCCACGAAGGATGTAACCTTCAATGTAAGTACATAGGTATGACGACGACCAAGCTGACGAGGCGTTTGACATGCCATCTTCAATCTGGTGCCCCTAGGAATCACATGAGACAAGCCCATGACATTACTCTAACAAGAGAAATGTTGAACAAGAATACTTGCATAATAGACAAAACCCAAGATTCAAAAAGATTACAAATTCTTGAGGCAATTCACATAAGAATAGAGCGACCTACCATGAACACCCAAATCACGGAACTATTTACTCTACCCACCATGAGAGTAAGGACAAGACAAGAACATATCGATGCCCACACAGAAGACAATGTCCAACATAACAGGCCAATTACACTGGATTAATCTTTGTGTTTAGATAGGAGATGCCTCGTATGGGCCAATAAGCCTTCTGCAGCCTCTATGTTTCACCTCACATTTATCCCTTATGTATCCCCCCATGTTTTCACCTTCATTGTATTATCACCTGACCTAATGCGGGTATAAAATCAACTAGTATTGTAAGATCTGTTCACTTGAGAATGAACCATGGAGGTTCGAAACGTCGTGCAAATTAAACAAATAAGTGTAATACACTCTCTAGTAAATCACTTCTTTTCTTCACCTTAAAAGTACGAAAATGAGTTTTGGAGAACTCCTATTTCAATTAAGCCCTGATGCTAAGAAAATAGTTAGAGGGATAGAAGCCCTAAACCAGAAAATAATAAATACAGAATATGCGGTCATATTCAATGAAACATGTTTGAAAGAAAACCTGCTGCCAGTATACACCAATATATATATATATATATATATATATATATATATATATATATATATATATATATATATATATATATATATATATATATATATATGTATATATATATATATATATATATATATATATATATATATATATATATATATATATATATACATATATATATATATATATATATATATATATATGTATATATATATATATATATATATATATATATATATATATATATATATATATATATATATATATGTATATATATATATATATATATATATATATATATATATATATATATGTATATATATATATATATGTATATATATATATATATATATATATATATATATATATATATATATATACATATATATATATATATATATACATATATATATATATATATATATATATATATATATATATATATATATATAGGCCCATACAATATATATATATATATTGGCCCATACGAGAAATAGGAGTTCTCCAAAACTCAAATCACGGAACTATTTACTCTACCCACCATGAGAGTAAGGACAAGACAAGAACATATCGATGCCAACACAGAAGACAATGTCCAACATAACAGGCCAATTACACTGGATTAATCTTTGTGTTTAGATAGGAGATGCCTCGTATGGGCCAATAAGCCTTCTGCAGCCCCTATGTTTATCCCTTATGTATCCCCCCATGTTTTCACCTTCATTGTATTATCACCTGACCTAATGCGGGTATAAAATCAACTAATATATATATATATATATATATATATATATATATATATATATATATATATATATATATATATATATATATATGTATATATATATGTATATATATATGTATATATATATATATATATATATATATATATATATATATATATATATATATATATATATATATTACGCTTTGCGTAATAGTGGCTTTAGGCATTGTATGTACTAGCTCTTATCTTAAAGCCAACTAACTTTGTAAAATCTCTTTATGTATGTACCTTTGCCTAAATAAAAATTATTATTATTATTATTATTATATTATTATTATATATATATATATATATGTATATATATATATATATATATATATATATATATATATATATATATATGTATATATATATATATATATATATATATATATATATATATATATATATATATATATATATATATATATATATATATATATATATATATATACGGCACACGTTTTGATCCACAGGAGCTCCGTATTGCAGTCGCTCTCCATCTTGATGCCCCTATCCACACTGTTCATAGGTGCATTTGCGGCGAGGCAGATGCTGACGTATATGGCAACCCATCCTCCGAATAGACAGTACGTTTTAATACTAAGTGTAATAAGTACATTTTCGTACTTACGTATTTAGTACATATATGCACTTACCGGGCTGTTCCAGTTACCGGCTGGCCTCCCTAGAATATTCTCCCCGAAACGAAGAATACGTTTTCTTTAATGTAACGGGTGTGCTGTTTTCTTTTCTTAAATTTTGCGCATACTCAGTCAATTTTGCTTATACTTTTATACTCGGCCCAAATTTTGCCTTTATAATTTAAGGTATCATGAAAATTGGCCGCTTTTGAGGCAATTAAGCATAGCAGAAGCACAGTCACTGACATTCAAAGGAAAGAAGGAATGAGATAACTATTTATATTACGATTTAAATCCTTCTAATTTTTGCTCGTTCGTCAATGAGAACTGATGCCAACGCACTGGCCAATAACCTGAATAATACTGGCCACTAAATAATAGATTGATTGATTGGTGATTGATGAAGATTAAGCCACCCAAAAGGTAGCACAGCCATGAATAGTCCGTAAGTGGATGCCCTCTCTGAGCCATTACCAGTATCAGTAGATGATACTGGAGATCTGTGGAGGTGCGATCGCACCCTGCCTGACGGGAGATGTCTCCCGTGACTAAACAATAAACTGAACCTATCATAAAGAAGAACGACGACCATTGGCCGTCTAGTGCTCCAACAGAGTGTAACTGTAATTAACAATGCTCAAGTCCTGACTAGCAGTCAAATATTAATCCATCAGCCACGAAGCAGAGCGTCTCCCAACATCAACTCTAGTGCAGGGTCCTGTTGAAAAAAAAATTCCGATTTTACATAGGTTTACCGTGACAGACACTAACAATAGTAGCCTTGAAGAGGAAAGGAAATCGGCAGATTCTCGAAGGTTTGCCTGATATTTTCCAGCTATACAGTACTTTAAAAGAAAAGTTAACAGATCTTTGACCTTTATCCTTCTGTTTCACCAATATTTACCAACCATCGGCATGAATACTTATATGACACAAACTAGACATATTAGTATGAAAAAGAACTAACAATTCTCCAAATAGTAGGACGTGATTCAGTTTTCATGGATATATTCATTTTCGGGTGTTCGACTTCAGTTTGGAAATATGAAAAGGCACAGTTTGGTGCATTCAGATGATAAAGCTTTATGACATTAATTACAAATGGCATAAGAAAGAAGCAAATATTAGTTATATTTAGAACCTATAACAGAAAATAATTTAAGTAAAACAGTTGATATAAAAAGCTGTATTTAATTAAAAGTTGTTAGTTTCATCGCAATGAATGTAAACATGTGATCATTCGTTCAAAAACAATAACACACGTGATCCTACATTTTGCAGTCATCGGGAGAACAAATCCTTCATGCAAACTGCACCTACTATCAAGAAGAAGAAGATCCTAGATTTGGGCATGGTATGTAAAGTTTTCTCGGCATTTATGTAAATAATTCCTTCATATGTAATATTTTACTAATTGAAAAGAATGCAAATGTTTCATTGCTGTTTAGTTAAATAATTTTCAAAAACTTGTTGCAGTATTAAAGTTTTGCTTGTTATGTGTAGGAAGAATATATTTTACTGCATATTGGTATACACATTCTAATACGTTTTTAGTATGCAGCATGTTGTTTTTATCAATTATGTTTTTTATAATAAGCTTCCTAGAAGGTTGTAACAGATCCCATGAGCACCACACCAGAAACAAATACCTATTTGATATTCCAAGAGTACGACTTAGTTAAACTAGAAATGCTTTACAAATCAAGGGACCTCGAATGTGGCCTTCCCAATTATGTTAAAGACTGTACCTCTCCCAACCAGTTTAAGTTAAAAACTAAGTACTAGCTAATTAACTCAATGTAACCTACCTCACCCCCATAATGTCAACCCATCTCTTCTATTTAAAACAATGCTGTTTGTTGACCAAATTGTATTTTACTTTTTTTCTGCCATGTTTCACCCCCCCCCCCCCCTCCCTTTTTTTCCATTTTTTTCTTATTTTTTCTCAACACAATTTATACTTTAATCTCTTTTAGTATTAAGTTTTAGTCTTAGTGTTTTTCCTGCCCGAAACACTTTGCGTAATAGTGGCTTTAGGCATTGTATGTACTAGCTCTATCTATAAATCCATCTACTTTTGTATCTTACCTTGTATGTATGTACTTTACCTGAATAAATAATTGTATTTGTATTTGTAATAGGTAGATGATACAGAAAGCAGTACAATGTCTGTCACAAATCCTTTTACTGCGGCAGCATTAAGACCACAAGTCAGTAGAATAAATATGCCTGGAAGATCGACCCCAGCCAGCATACTAGCAGGTAAAAAACATTTAATCAGCTTTTGACAAAATTACAAATAAAGATGTGTTATGTTATGTCATTGTGTTAGGTTAGCCTAGCTATTATTTTCAATTTGTTTTTTAATTTGTATTAGTATGCAGTACTAGGCTATTGTAACAAATTGGAATGTACAACGTCCAATATTTTTTTGGCAGATTCGTTCTTGGCTCCTGAAAACTATCTTTACTTACCAGATGTACCAAGAATAACTCCGGACAATAATGATGGTATTGTTTATAAAATCATTTGATTATGGCCTTTATAATACATTAATATCAAAGTTTACAACCTTGTGTAATACAGTAAGTCTTTGTTTTAACAATAACAACAGAATTTTTTTTCTATGCTCAGCATAATTGGCTTGAAATCCATCATCCCATTATAATTTCTATCACTTTGATTATTGGTTTAGACAATTGCATCAAAACATTTAATGTAGCTTCTCTTACTACAGTTATAATGTATCCTATTGAGAATGTATATTTTTTTAACAGAAGGTCTCCAGACACTAGCAATTTTAGCTAAAGAGAACCTCCATCGTGAATATTTTAAAATAAACTCGGCTCTCCAGAAAAAATGTGAATATATGAAGCGAAGTTTAAATATTGAGGACCTAAATTATCTGAAGCCTTCAAACAAGAAAGGAAAAGGAGAAAATTACTGCAGGATTATTGAAATCAATCAAACACAATGTTCAAACTTATCAGAAGGTAATTTTTTATTTAGTTATTTATTCCATGACCCATGTTTGTGTGTTCCTATATCACAGTATAATGATAGGTTTAATTGCTAGTGTAGATTTCATTTTGCCTCAGACTTAAAATTATTTAGGTTTTTGGTGTTTTCTGTGGGGAGCCCCTACGGCTCCCTGGAGCTTATCGGGCTAATGTGTGTTATGTTAGACCGGGACATTAGCTAAGGAGTTCAGACCTACCAGGGACCAGCGCCAGAACCTGGCCCCTTCAGAGAGGTTTCAGGGAGCAATGGCCCTGGAAAACCCCATATGGTTGGGGGTTTTCCTTATCTGCCATCGACCGGGGTTAGGCACCCAGAAAGGTAGGCGTAACAAAACAAACCCCACATGGTAAGAAACTACAACAAAAACCGAACAGAGAGGTAGAAAACTCCCTACAATCCCAAGGAAACAAGCAAACAAGCAAACATCACACTTTACTGCCGCGCCGATCGTCCGCGCAGCCCTCCCCACCCCGGGAGGGGGAGGGGGGAGCCCCGGACCTACCGCGCCGGCTGCCAAGCTCCAGTTCGTTCGCTAATGTCAACCGGGATTGATGCTTCTCTGGCCTCAGTTTCCTAGGCGGTGTTTGCCTTGTGTGGCGTTCACTGCCGTGTGTTGTGGTGTGCGGTGGCCAGGAGTACTTCATCAGTGCCGGGGCTGCATGTGCTTAGTGGCTGACTTCCCTAAGCGCCCTGTGAGTACTGCCCTTGCGTTACAGGGTTATCTTCCCTGGGGCGTTCGGGAACCATTCCCGTAGAGGTTCTTGCTGCTCGGCATTTGCCTCGCCCTTGGGGCCAGCTGGGGCTTGGGGCCCTTGTTTGGCCCTGGGTAGGGATTGGTATTGTGCTGGTTAGGGCGTCAAGGTGTTGCGCAGCCTGCCACCTATGCGGCGGCCGGTTTCTGTTGCCTCTGGAGACGGTGTACTTTTGCGGGGTTTTTCTTTTGTTTTTCATTTTCTTGCCTGGTGGGGGTCTGCCTAAGGTGGTTATAGTTCCACTGGTAGTGTTTGGCGGCCCTCTGCTAGGCCCCCGTGCTTGTACACGTCTCAGGGGTTTTCAGTGCTATAATCTACCCTCTTGTTATGTTTGGGTTTCTTAACCGGTTAGCAACACCTTACCCGGGCTTCCCGTAGTTGTTACCCTACGGGCCCTGGAAACCCCTGTCTGGGCTCGGGGGACCATTGAATGTGTCTTCCGGGTTCCAACCCGTCTTGAACGGGATCGTTGGTTGCTGTTCCCTTGTCTCCGGGTGACAGTCGCCATTTTTACCTCCGTCATGCTGCCTGTTGGGTCACTGACACCTTGACCCGGAGTCTTGCGAGTGATTCTCTGCTTGTTCTCCAGTACTCTCCTGATGTTATTACTGTTCAGAGTACAGGCGGCATCCGTGTTGCAAGCTAGGTTAGGTTGCTGCAACATGCTAGGTTGGTTTCCCACTCGAATGCCCGTGGCCGCCCCGTTTGGTTAGGTGCTGCTCGCCCCTTTCTCTCCATGTTCCCGGCTCCGGACCGTCTGCGGGTTTCGGGGTCGGGGCTGGGTTCAGTTGCGGCAGAGACTCGGGCGGTTTTCGGGGGATGCCCCGTTCGGGTTGGGGACGGAGGTTTGAGCCTGTGCCTCCTGCCAAGGCTTCTGGGTCTTACCAGCGGCCCTTTCTTGTTGCCTTTCCCATGGGCTCTTGCTTTTCTTTAAGGGCGGAGGGCTTGGAGGACGGCTCTGCCCCGGGGCCTCTGTTGTTGGTTCCCGGGGCTGTGGGGGTTGCCTGCTAGCAGTTCTGGGGCGGTTTTGCCCCTTCAGGGGTTTTTCTGCTGTTGGGCGTCGTTTTTCGCCCTTCCAGTCTGCTAGCTTCCCACATTTGCTGGCGTGTTTTGTGTATTAAGCGTCAGTCACAGCCCCTGCTGGCGGCCATTTTCGTCTGCCGGTTTCCCGGCGTGGCCACCAGGGCGGCGTTGCGGTTTGTTTACATGCGTCTGGGTGTGCGAGCGAGCGTCTCTGGTGAGTTTTCAAAAAATTTGCAGGGTTTTTGTTCTCCTGTTGTCGTTTCTTTGTTTTTCTGGTGTTTTCTTGCCGTTGCCTGTTCCTCTGGGAACGTTTGGGTGTTGATTTTGGGTCTGAGCCTCTGGGTTTAGGCTCAGTGCCCCTGGCTGGTATGCTTGCTCCCACACCTTGCCCCTCGGTTTTCGGTCTATTGGGACCGTTTTCCCAGGGCGTTCTGCTGGGGTCTGTGCTTTGCCTTTTAGTGGTGTTCTCCGCCGGCAAATGTGGTGGTTTGGGCTCCCCCTGGTTCGATTCTGGGTTCCTTTGGGTTCCTTGGTTTCGTTCTGGAGGTTTCTTCCTCTTGGGCCCCCTTTTGTGGGTTCAGGGGACTTTGTTTCCTCGTGTGACCCGGTTCTGCCTTTTGGGGTTCCGGGGTCTTCCTGGCTTGCAGACTGAGCTTTTTGGGTCTTGGCACATGTTGTGGTTGTGCTGGGACTTTGTGGTTTTGCTGTCGAGGTGGGCCTTTTGATGCAGTTTTGTGCCTTCTTTGCCTGGCCGGCGTAGTGCTCTTTGCCACTAGTCGGCGGCTTGTGCTTTTACAATATATGTCCTCACCTAGTTGTGCTTGTGGGGGTTGAGCTCTGGCTCCTTGGTCCTGCCTCTCAACCGTCCGTCAACAGGTGTATCGGTTCCTGTGCCTCTTGGGCTCTGTCATGTCTACATGTGACATTGTATGGGGGTCAGCCTCGTTACTTGTGTGAGGAGTCGCCACATTACTTCTTAGTGCTTTCCCGTTCCCATTCTGACACTCAAAAAAAAAAAAAAAAAAAAAAAAAAAAAAAACTAATTCTATCTGTGGCTCTTTTGGGTACTCAGTTTCCACCTGTGTCCCCTAGTGCGTGTGCTCCTTGTGTTAGATAGCCTGTCCTTCTCAACCCTGTCGATTCCCTTGGGTATCTTGTATGTGGTGATCAGGTCTCCCCTCACTTCCTCTTCCAGCGAAGTGTGGTTTCATTCCCGTAGTCTCTCCTCATGACTTCGGTAGTGTACTTTTTCTTTCTGAAGGGGTTCTGTTCCCTTCTCTGTTGACTGGGCGCTGGGGGAGCAGCTTGCTCTGTTGCCTCTCGCTTGGTCCCGCTGTTGGTGGGCGCTTTGGGTTGTCTTCCGGCCTCTGCTGGCGTCGGAGGACGGCTTCTCCCCCTTGGGGGGGGTTCAGAGCTGGCGGGGTGGGCTTCTTCCCTGCTCTTCGTCATTTCCTCTTCGTGGGTGCGTGGGGCGTGGTCGATCCGCCCCATCCTTCTGGGCTTCCCGTCTGCTCTTTGCAGTCATGAGCTTTTCCCGTCTGCTCTTTGCAGTCATGAGCTTTTCCAGTCTGCAGTTCTTCTGGACTACTTCCGTCTGCGCAATGGATCCTCTGCCCTGCTCGGAGGACTGTTGTCTCCTGTTCGGATTCTGTTAGGGCCGGGTGCATGGATGGTGGACCTGGACCTCCAGGTCACTTCTTGGCACGTTCCTCTCCAGTTTTTCTGGGGCTAGCACGGTTGGTAATTACCTATGTGTACTTACCTAAGTGTAGTTACAGGATGAGAGCTACTCTCGTGGTGTCCCGTCTTCCCAGCACTCTTTGTCATATAATGCTTTGATTATAATTGTCATATTGTCATATAATGATTGTCATATGTCATAATATGTCTTCATATAATTGTCATACAATGCTTTGGTGGTGGGGCTTCAGGTTTGCTGTTTTTATTGCATTCCCTATTTTGTGAAGGGCACTTTGTATACTCTTTGCATCTTTACCGGATCTTAGTGCCCTGTCTGCGTCTGAGATTCGGTGTCTGGCCTACCTCGACGACTGGCTGGAGTGGGCTCCCAGTCAGTCCGCTTGTCTGCTCGCCAGGGGATGGTTCTTTCCAGATCGCTGGGTTTGATTTCCTGGTGATCTGGAGGTTTTACCTTCTGTTTCCGTCCCGGGTTCGGACCTGGGCCTTGTTTCAGGCTCTTGGGCCCCTCATTGTCTTCCCTCCAGAAGTGTTACTGTGGCTGTGGTCCCGCCTTTGGCTGTTCAGGAGGGGGTCCCGGGTTGCTCAGCGGTTGCTTGGGCGGTTGTGCGGGAGTTTGCACTTCGGCGTGCTTGTCTGCCCGCGGAGTCGGGTTTGGCTCCGGCGTCGGTTGGTTCCTACGGAGACTCCACTTCCGCCTCTTGCATTCCTTGGGTTCCTCTGGGGATCTGGTGTTGGTGCTGCGTCACCAGCTTCCTCTTTGGGGTTTTCGGGGTTCCGTGCCTTGGCGGCTCCCCGAGCCTTCGCTCGATGTGTTCACGGACGGGTCGTCTCTCGGCTGGGGCTTTGTGACCAGTGCTCACCAGGTCGGCCGAGGTTGATGGAGTCTGTCTGTCCGTCGGGCTCACAGCCCGGTTCAGGTGTTCATGGCTGTCTGGTTTGCGCTTCGGAGGGTTTGGGTCACTAGGTACTCTACCATTCAGCTCTGTTTGGACTGTTCTCTGGTGGTTCTTGCCGGGACCACAGGGGGTTTGGTTAACCGTGTGGTTTGTGTCCGGGGTGTGTCCTGCGTCCTGGTGGACAGCTGTCTCGGTTCATTCCTCTTCGTGGGTTGGCCAGTCGTCGCCGATTCGTTTTGTTGGCTCTGTTGGGCTTATGGACTCCTGGCCATGGACGTCTTCGGGTCGGCGTGGTCTAGGCGTCGCCCGTTTTGTGGCGCCCTTCCCACCTGCGAGGACTTCACGGTGGAGGCTTTCGGCGGGCCTGGTCGAGGTGAGGGGTACCTGTACCTCTTCTCCCGGTCCAGCTGTTGCTTCGGGTTCTGGCTCGGTTGCAGCCCATTCCCACGAGAACAGTCCTTATGGTTCCACGGTGGCCGGCCCGGCCTTCTTTTCAGACGCTGCTTGATAGGTGTCCGTACCCGGGGCGTTTTTCCTGAGGCTTCGCCTCTTTCAGCAGGCCGAATCGGTCCTGTCCGTGACTGGTTCGGCCTTCTCTTTGGCTCTTCGCGTCTGGTATTTTGACGCAGGTATCGCCATCTCTATGGTGTTCAGGTGGCTTTGTTGACGGTGTCCCACCTGCGAGCTTCGTCTTGGAGACTGTATGACGTTTATTACGTTTTCTCGCGTTTTGTTTCCCCTCCGGCCGGCTCATGAGTCGCCTGAGCCATCCTGGTCCTTGTTCAGGGTGCCTTCTTCTCTTCCCCTCAGTTTGTGGTAGCCCCTTCGGTTTCAGTTTCCTCCTCTTTGGTACTGGTGGTAGCTTTATTGGTGTGCAGCCTTTCTCTGTCCTGGTGACGGTCGTGACGGCTGCTTTCCGGGGGGGTTCTTGGGGTATTGGTACTTGTTTGGTTTGGCCGGGGGGTGCGTCCTGTGTTGTCCAGTTGTGCTTTTTGCTGTTGCCGGCGTACCGTGCCTGGGGATGCGCTGTGGTTGATCCGGTTCCTTCGTTCCCTGTTTTCAGGGCTCGGGTCTCCCGGGTCGTCCGCAGTGTTTTCCTTCTTCCTGCGGTCTGTCTTTGCGCCCGTGCTGTTCAGACGTTTGCAGCAATTGCTGTTGTGTTGGTGACGTCTCGGGCTCATTTCGGGCGCAGGGAATTGTGGGTCGCACAGGTTTTTGGCTGCCTATCCATATGTGCGTCTGTTCTTGGGCGTTCTTGTTGCCTTGGGTCACAGGTTTGCGACCGGTTGTCTTGGCTTTGCGTTGCAGAGTTTGTGGCGGCCGCCTCCCGGGTTAGCCCTTTCTTTTCCTTCTCTTTGGGTATGAAGCTCCAGGGAGCCGTAGGGGCTCCCCACAGAAAACCAGCGTTGAATGTAATGAAACGCCATTTTCTGGGTGAGCCCCGGAGGCTCCCTGGAAACCCTCCCTCCCACCGGTCGGCGGTTTTTTCGCGTTGGTTGAAGCTTATCTTCCGAACTGGAGCTTGGCAGCCGGCGCGGTAGGTCCGGGGCTCCCCCCTCCCCCTCCCGGGGTGGGGAGGGCTGCGCGGACGATCGGCGCGGCAGTAAAGTGTGATGTTTGCTTGTTTGCTTGTTTCCTTGGGATTGTAGGGAGTTTTCTACCTCTCTGTTCGGTTTTTGTTGTAGTTTCTTACCATGTGGGGTTTGTTTTGTTACGCCTACCTTTCTGGGTGCCTAACCCCGGTCGATGGCAGATAAGGAAAACCCCCAACCATATGGGGTTTTCCAGGGCCATTGCTCCCTGAAACCTCTCTGAAGGGGCCAGGTTCTGGCGCTGGTCCCTGGTAGGTCTGAACTCCTTAGCTAATGTCCCGGTCTAACATAACACACATTAGCCCGATAAGCTCCAGGGAGCCTCCGGGGCTCACCCAGAAAATGGCGTTTCATTACATTCAACGCTGGTTTTTTTATTCAAAATTTGTTTATAGATAATCCAAGGTTATAGTCAACTTCTCCTTTGAAAACAGATATTTACCTGAATGCCACAAACTCTAGTAGCCTAGAAGAGTACAGGAAGCCCGCGGCTTGTCGAAATTCCCCCCATTTGTCTTTATGATCTTTTTTTGGGTATATTTAGAAATTCAGCACAGTTTTGGCAGTTACAGCTCTGGTGGGTAGGCAGTTCCATGTGTTAATAACCCTCTGGGTCAAAAATAATTTCCTGTTGTCAGCCCTACATTTTGGTTTGTTGAACTTGAAACCGTTGCTCTTTGTTTGTATTACATCTGAACCAAACTAGCCAAACTTTTTTTGATAATGTCATTGACTGCTTCATATCTGGCAATCTTTCCCTGTGTCTTATGACAGATTAGGCCATGGCTGCCATATTGGTCTGCCCTTGCATAGCCGCAATGTGTCTTCCCATATTAACAGGGACTTGATGAAATTAACGTCTAAATGACCCCTCACTTGCTCTAGTGCTCTTGGGAGGTGGTGATCTTTGTGGTATTTAAATACTCCGAAATTACCATCTCTTTTAAGGGTCTGAGCAGGTGGTGGAGAGGGTTAAGGCGTACCTGTTATGCCAGTTGCTGGAAGGCTTCTGTGCTGGCTAGGGTTCGAGTCTCCTGGTGGGAAAGTGTTCTAAAGTTGTATACTTGACTCTCGTGTTTAGGAGAGTTGTGCCTTAAGCATAGACACTGTGTCTTCCCATATTAACAGGGACTTGATGAAATTAACGTCTAAATGACCCCTCACTTGCTCTAGTGCTCTTGGGAGGTGGTGATCTTTGTGGTATTTAAATACTCCGAAATTACCATCTCTTTTAAGGGTCTGAGCAGGTGGTGGAGAGGGTTAAGGCGTACCTGTTATGCCAGTTGCTGGAAGGCTTCTGTGCTGGCTAGGGTTCGAGTCTCCTGGTGGGAAAGTGTTCTAAAGTTGTATACTTGACTCTCGTGTTTAGGAAAGTTGTGCCTTAAGCATAGACACTGTGTCTTCCCATATTAACAGGGACTTGATGAAATTAACGTCTAAATGACCCCTCACTTGCTCTAGTGCTCTTGGGAGGTGGTGATCTTTGTGGTATTTAAATACTCCGAAATTACCATCTCTTTTAAGGGTCTGAGCAGGTGGTGGAGAGGGTTAAGGCGTACCTGTTATGCCAGTTGCTGGAAGGCTTCTGTGCTGGCTAGGGTTTGAGTCTCCTGGTGGGAAAGTGTTCTAAAGTTGTATACTTGACTCTCGTGTTTAGGAGAGTTGTGCCTTAAGCATAGACACTGTGTCTTCCCATATTAACAGGGACTTGATGAAATTAACGTCTAAATGACCCCTCACTTGCTCTAGTGCTCTTGGGAGGTGGTGATCTTTGTGGTATTTAAATACTCCGAAATTACCATCTCTTTTAAGGGTCTGAGCAGGTGGTGGAGAGGGTTAAGGCGTACCTGTTATGCCAGTTGCTGGAAGGCTTCTGTGCTGGCTAGGGTTCGAGTCT
This sequence comes from Procambarus clarkii, assembly GCF_040958095.1. Taxonomy (NCBI): domain Eukaryota; kingdom Metazoa; phylum Arthropoda; class Malacostraca; order Decapoda; family Cambaridae; genus Procambarus; species Procambarus clarkii. Next base: position 8,164,570 of record NC_091168.1, read on the forward strand.
CCTGGTGGGAAAGTGTTCTAAAGTTGTATACTTGACTCTCGTGTTTAGGAGAGTTGTGCCATATATATATATATATATATATATATATATATATATATATATATATATATATATATATATATATATATATATATACATATATATATATATATATATATATATATATATATATATATATATATATATATATATATATATATATATATATATATAATTTTACTTTTGTCCAACAGAGTAGCCATATGTGTGGAGTGTCGACATTGAAAGCTGCCAAAAATAAACCTGTTTCATTTATTTTATTTATTTATTTTATTTATTTATTTATGCATATACAAGAATGTACATAAGGAATGTGAGGATACAAATATGGTAATTACAGTCTTGTAAAGCCACTAGCACGCGCAGCGTTTCGGGCAGGTCCTTAATCTAAGAAAATTTTAAGGAGGTAAATACTTGCAAAATTATAGACAAAAAATGATAACAGATTACATGAAATGAAAAAAAAGATGAGAGAAAATTGTAGGTACAGTATATTAAAGCACATAGGTAGCTAAGATTGAATGCAATGACAGCTTGAATGGTAGTTGACAAAAAAAATTGGTAGGCATAATACAGCAGAAACAATATAAGAGTGGTTGCAATGACAGCTTGAATAGTAGTTGACAAAAATTGGTAGTCACAATACAGCATATGGCTAGCACATAAAAGAAGACAGCAATGAACACAATGATAAGGTTGTTTGAAATTACATAAAAATTAGGAGATTGGGTAACACTAGGTACAGAGCAAATTTAAAGCTCAGTGTATCAGTGTAATCATCCGGAAGGAAGGTTAATAAACCCAACAGTTGGTTAATAAACCAACAATTAGTTGAGTACAGGCCACACGAAATGACCTGAAAAGCCCACAAATTGTGGAACCAGGTGCAAGCAAACAGGGCGAGCCCTTCCCCCCATCATCCTGTCAATGGGGCGAACCGCAAAAGGGCCAACGCACCTTGCGAGAACCTAAGCGGCGAATAGGGCAATCCCCGCGCCGACTAGAAACAGCAGGAACCATAGGCTATGCCTGCCCCGAATCTGCCATCAAAGGCCTACCACGACGAGAAGAACCCCGAGCCCTGGCACGATCTTTCCGGGAAGGCCCCCCACGAGCCCCCCTGGAGCAACAATAACTCAGACATAGGCTGACAACTAACCGAGGCCACCTACTGGTACTGCACCACAGCAGACTCAGCAAACAGCAACGGTCAAAAAAATAGAAGACAGCCGAAGAGCCAGGGCCCAAGCGGATTCTAAGGAAGAAGCCAGCACCACCTGTCGACACGCAAGGCGAGAAGCATAGAGCCGCAAAACCGAATCCCGCAGGAGTGACACAAAGAAGCCGACGCCTGCACCGGTCCCAGCAGCGGCCCCAAGCACCCCCACATCCAACTCAAGCCAGTCCGAGGACAGCTCAAGGAGGGAAAAGAACCGAAGGGCCGAAGCAGGCAGGCCACGAGTACGGAAATCCTCCGCCACCAAGGCAGCCGAAAGGGAAGGAACCTGCACGTTAAGCTGCAGGACACCAGCATCCTGCGGAAGGGCAGGGGCGAGCAAACAAGCATTGAGATGCTCGAAGACACTTCCCAGGAAAACCTGAAAAGGCCGACCGAGTCTCTCTCCAAGCACGCGGGACTGACAGAACATGAGCCAAGCCTCCAACAATAAAAAGAGGACAGTCTGCCAACCAGGACGACTCCGGAACTTCATAACAAACCCAGTACAAACCAGCAGAACTGTACACAAAGGAACTCGGATCCATCACAAAGGCATAATCCGGGTCGCGCAGGAGGTAGGCCACCAAGGCTTCCCTCACCTCAGAAGGTGAGACGCAGGAAGCCGGAAACCTCCAGCAGGACAAAACTGAAGAACCCGCGGGATCACGGAACAACACTGATTCCACTGAATCAACAAGGTGTTTATGGAGGGAGAAATCATCAGGAGGAATAGAATCCAGATGGTGGAGATCAAAGTATTTAGCCCATGTAGTGGGACCAAACAAGGCGTTGTAAGTACTATTACGGGAAGGGATCGTGCGAGTGTGGCCGTGGCGGGAACGGCGTTGAGAACCCCCGGAGTTCATGGGGGTAAAAGGCGCAGTATTCACAATTTATTTATTTATTTATATATATACAAGAAGGTACATTGGGTTTGTGAGAATACATTGGATAGTACAGTATTTACACTCTTGTAAAGCCACTAGTACGCCCAGCGTTTCGGGCAGGTCATTTAATCTAAGAGATAATTTTAAGTAGGTAATTTCTATCAGAATTGATAAATGATAAAGATACATTGCAAGAGAAAAATGAGATGAGAGAGCTTAGTAAGTATATTAAAGCACATTGTTATATTAAAGCTCTGATTGATTACATTGACATCTTGATTAGTAATTTAAACAAGATTAATAGACACCATACAGCAGATTGACAGCACATATAAGACAGCAATGATCACAATGGTAAAGATGTTCAGATTGGGTACATAAAGATTGGGAGACTGGGTAGCAATAGATACAGATAAACAAGATTAATAAACACCATACAGCAGATTGGCAGCACATATAAGAAGACAGCAATGATCACAATGGTAAAGATGTTCAAATTGGGAACATAAAGGTTGGGAGATTGGGTAGCAATAGATACAGTGCAATTTTAAGGCAAAAAGTGAAAAACTATGAAGATGGAATTAGGTACTTTTTAGTATTGATTTTAAATGATGTAAAAGTTGGACAGCTTTTCAATTCAATAGGGAGTGAGTTCCATAAATTGGGTCCCTTTGTTTGCATATTTGTTTACACAGATTAAGTTTAACTCTGGGGATATCAAAGAGATATTTATTTCTGGTGTGGTGATAATGGGTCCTATTACATCTATCCAGGAAGAGTTTCAGAGCAGGATTTGCATTTAAGAACAGGGTTTTGTAAATGTAGTTGACACAAGAGAATTTATGGAGTGAGATTATGTTTAGCATGTGTAGGGAGTTAAACAAGGGGACTGAGTGTTGTCTGAAAGCGGAATTATTCTGATAGCAGATTTTTGCTGGGTGATGATGGACTTGAGGTGGTTTGCAGTGGTTGAACCCTATGCACAGATAACATAGTTGAGATAGGAATAGATTAGTGCATAATATAGAGAGATGAGAGCAGAGTTAGGAACATAATATCTGGTTTTGGAGAGTATACCAACTGTTTTAGAGACTTTCTTTGTTATGTGTTGAATGTGGGTGCTGAAGTTGAGTCTCTTGTCTAGGAATAGGCCAAGAAACTTGCCATCATTTTCATTACTGATGTTAATGTTGTCTATCTGTAGCTGAATTGCATTTGATGATTTGCTTCCAAATAAGATGTAGTAAGTCTTTTCGGTGTTTAATGTAGGTTTGTTCGTTGACATCCATAAGTGGACTTTTTTTAATTCATTATTTAGTGTATGTGGGATGAGGTCTGAATAGATAAGGGTAGTATCGTCAGCAAACAATATAGGTTTGATAATATTAGAGACATTAGGCAGATCGTTTATATATATAAGAAATAGAAGAGGTCCTAAGATACTGCCCTGTGGCACTCCAACGGTGATTGGTAGAGTGGGAGAAGCTGTTGTATCATTGATGGTTACACATTGGTGTCTGTCACTAAGATAGGATCGGATGTAGTCAAGGGCTAGACCTCGGATTCCATAATGCTGGAGTTTAAGTAAGAGGTAGTTGTGATTAACAGTATCAAAGGTTTTTCTTAGGTCAATGAAGAGTCCAATCGGAAACTCATTTTTGTCAAGGGCTGAGTAGATTACGTCAAGGAGACTAATGATTGCATCGTTGGTGCTCTTTTGGGACCGGAAGCCAAACTGGCAGGGGCTGAGTATGTCCAATTTTACGAGGTAGGAATAGAGCTTTTTGTAAATAATTTTTTCAAATATTTTTGACAGAATGGGTAGATTTGATATTGGCCTATAATTGTTTATGTCCGCCGGATTGCCTCCTTTATGGACTGGCGTTACTCTTGCTTTTTTGAGGATATCAGGGAAGGTGTGACACTCTATAGATTTGTTGAACAGTAGGGCTATGGGTGGGGCAAGGGCATGGGAGGCTCTCTTGTACACAATGGACGGAATTTCACTGGTGTTCCTTGCCTTGGTTTTTAGAGAGTGTATGATGGACACAACATCTGCCGGGCTGATTGGTGAAAGGAGAAGAGAGTTTGGATAGCTGCCTAAGAGATATGTGTTAATATGTGTCTGAGTCTGTGGGATTTTACTGGCAAGATTAGCACCAACCGATGAAAAGAAACTATTAAATTCATTTGCCATTTCTAAATCAGTTGACGGTATATCCCCATCCTTGTAGAGTTTTATTTGGTTATGTGAGTGTTGTTTAGTTTCAAGGATACTAGAGATTGTTTTCCAAGTGCTTTTCATGTTGCCTTTTGCTTCATTGAATCTATTCACATAATATGCAAGTTTTGCCTTTCTTATGATACTGGTAAGCATTGATGAGTACCTTTTAGCTACTTCTTTTGAAACTAGGCCAATCCTAACTTTCTTTTCATATTCATGTTTCTTGTTGATTGAGTTGAGAATGCCACTTGTGAGCCATGGATTGTTTAATCTTTTATCAGTTACTTGCTTGGTAAGAAGGGGACAATGAAGGTTGTAGAGGCTTAGAGTTTTGGAGAGGAAGAGGTTAGCTAATGAATTTATATCCTGGGTATTATTGAATTCAGAATCCCAGTTAATATTGTGAAGTGCCTCTGTAAGATTGTCTAAAGCTGATTCACTGTGTAGCCTAAATGAAAGTTTCTTGCTTTTTGATGGTGTTATGTTCATGTTCGCTATGAGAAAGGTAGGATAGTGGTCAGTTGTTCTGTCGTAGATTATATCAAATATAAGGGGAGCTGTTATGTTTGTCCATATGTGGTCCAAGGTAGTGGCTGATGTTTGAGTGACTCGGGTAGGTTTGGTGATAGTGGGGATTAGCATACAGGAGTTCATGCTGTTAAGGAAATAGTCAACTTGAGAGCAATTTTGTTGACCCAGGTCAATATTAAAGTCTCTCCCAGAATGATGAGGTTTTTGTTGAGATTGTTGTTTATAATAAGATTCCTTAGGATGTCTGAGAAAGAAGCTATGTTAGTATTGGGAAATCTATAGATGGCTCCAATAGTCAAAGAAGATTTAAGGGATTTAATTGTAAACTGAGCAAAAGTATATTCACAGTAGTCATCTCTGTCACTAATAACACTGTTGCAGATAAATGTATCTCGGTAATATATAGCTGTGCCACCACCTTTTTTATTAGGCCTACAGTTATGAATGGCTTTATGTTATGATCCCAGGTAGCCGAAAAACGAGTCTCCCCTTTGAGAATTATTCCATCAAGCCTGACCTAACCAGAAGGTCTAAGAAATATAGAGGTGATAACACATATGTAAAATAGTTGGTTGGATATGATGAACAATTTAAGATTATGGGCAGTGAAGAAGAAAACAGATAAATGATTGGCTAGGAGATGTGGACATTTTGCTGGTGGCGTGAGGCTCGTTTCTGGAGGGCTTTGACCTCACTTGAGGCCAGACATTGCAGGGGGAAAGCCGCACTCCGTTTGAGCTCCCGTCAGAAGGGAACCCCTAGTGATATATCTCGAAGAGAAGAGAAGTGTGCAGACGTACCAGCTGTGGAATCGAGCTGGGGATGTGTGGTCTCAAGTCCTGGTCGACGAGGAGAGCATTAAACCGCCAAGAGGCATTATCGTGGGCCGTGGCAGCGCCCTGACCAAGCTTCGTCAGAGGGAAGAGCGCCCTCGACTAGACAATCTGTGGTAAACACGATTTAAGCCAGTTCATAGTGATTGCTTGTAGTTGGTCGTGTGTCCAGCGACAGTAGCGATGTTTATTTATAAGTTAGACATGTTTTGATAAGGCAGAAAGCCTAAAATAAGAGAGTGGAGAGGGAGGAACACGGAGCGACGTCCGTCCCCTCTGAGCGCTGACAGGCAACTGAGGGAGCTAGCTCCTGACGGTGAAGGACCCTCCCTGAGTGAGGAGGCCCGCCGGGCGAGGTGGAGTATGGACCCGCCCAAAACGGGGGAGTCCACTCTCACTGTATGTAGAGGACAGATAGAGGTTGGAGGCAAACATATTGTGTGATTATTTTTGTTTATGTGTTAAAGGAGAAACAATTTTATTGGAGTGTCGATGGGTTGCAGGTTTGTCCTTTGGGGAAGAAGTTGCTTAGAACTTCGAAGCCAGCACAGATGAAGTAATTGATGAGACTCCAAGGTAGTGGAGGAGAGGACCTCGAGCTGTGTGGAGAAGCAGTGAAGAGGAGTGTCACGTGCTTCTGTAGAGGTGGTGAAGCACCATTGTTGTTCGAGGGAACTTCATGGTGTAGCAGCCAAGAGAGCTGTGGAGGAACCTAGCAGAAGGGTGAAGCACCGTAGTTGCTCAAGGAAACTTCATGGTAGCAGCCTGGAGGAGCTGCAGAGGATCCTGGTAGTTAAGCCCGGAAGAACCTGAAGATATCAGGGTAGTGAACTTCCAGAGGTGGAAGGGAAGTTCTGGTGGATTACTTGTAGGGAGTTGATAGTGTTTGGTTGTCATTAGCATGCAAGACGCAGTGAGAGGTGAGTGATTGTTTGCATTCTTATGTCAAGGAGTGTTTTATACTGAAGTTTAGGGTTACAGTCGTAGGCTGGATTACCTACAGATGTATGTGTTCTAGGACTGATAGAGTGATCGATTGATCATTGTTGTGTATCAAGGAACATTTATACTGATATATGTTATTGCATTCACATGCTGATTTTCTTTGTACACATTTATAGATACATATATATATTCTCTTGCTGATGGTGCAACAGTGTATGTAGACTTGATCTACTTGAGGAGGTTGATAGTATCAGGTGGTGAATCAGAAGATAGGATACCACTTGGTAAACTGATAATAGAGTTCTGATGGTGTTGGAGAGCAACCTGATTGTAATAGTATAGAGTATAGGATTCATTATTATTATATGTGTGTATGTATTGTGTATGTGCTCTGTCCAGTAAATGTATTCCAATTTGCTGGTGTTTGCCCTTGTCCTAGTGAGGCTTCCCATGAAATAGTACAGAAGAAGAGAGAGAGAGAGAAAGAACCAAGAACCACTGCTGTGGACAGGGTAGAAGGTAATACTAATAAGTCAAAGGGGGATTGAGGAGATCATATCACCTAAGGAGAGAGTGGGGAGTCACAGTGGCTCGAGCGGGTGTGTGCACGTGACAACGAGGCTAAGTGTTGGAGCCGCATCCCCTAAATGTGTGACGTTGAGCCCCTCTCCAAGAGCCAGAAGTGCCTAGTGTGATCTCCTAGTGAAGTATAAGCACTTTACCGAGTTGTGGGTTGGGTTGTCCGTAGAGAAGGATCAACGACGACAACAAAACCAACCCACACTATAATAAATTGGGGGCCTATGTCCGGGAGAGTGAACTGACACACCCACACCCTGTCCAAGAGTGGATTTGTACACCCTTTCTGAAATAGATACACTGTGTGACCGCAGGTGTATATTCTCTCTCTTGGGAAGACTCACAGGACAAGATGGATAAGGTGCAAGTGTTTGTGGAGTCAGGCAAGCCTGAGGACTTGGAAGGTTGCACGAGGGATCAATTAAAACAAATAGCAGAAAAATGTGGCATTAGGTTGAAAGCATCTAAAGTAGCTGGGATGAAGGATGAGATCCTGACGCAGTTTAGAGCCAAAAGTGAAGCGGCAGAGCAAGGAGCCCAGAAAGGAGCTGAAAGTGGAAAGGAGGATGATGGGCAGGATGAAGTGAGATCCCAGGGATCGAGTAGGAGCAGCAAGAGCAGCCGCAGTAGCAGGAGTAGCCGAAAGAGGAGCTTGGAGAGATTCCAGTTAGAGCTCCAGATGCAGCAACAACGAGAGGACAAGGAGAGACAGTTCCAGCTGGAAAGGATGAAGTTAGAACTCCAGATGAAAAGGGAAGTAGAAAAAGAGAAAGCCAGTATGAGGGAACTGGAGTTGGAACAAGTGAAAGAAAAAGAGAAAGCAAGACTAGAGGTGGAGAAAGAAAAAGAGAAAACCAGAGTAAGAGAACTGGAGTTGGAACAGGAGAAAGAAAAAGCCCAAGTCGAAAAAGAAAAAGGGAGAACAAAACAAATGCAGATAGAAGCGAACAGAACCTTGGCTGAGCAAAGGATCGAACATGGGTTGCCAGAGAGCACCACCCAGGTATCACACTCACAAGATGTTAGGGTTAGGGAGAAGGACATTCCCTTGTTTGTTCCCGAAGAGGCAGAGAGCTTTTTCGAGCACTTTGAAAAGGTAGCCAGCATCAAGGAGTGGCCACAGGAGGAATGGGCCCAGCTGGTCCAGTTAAGATTGACCGGTGCAGCCAGGGAGGCATACACCCAATTGTCACTGGAAGAGTGCCAGGATTAAGCCACAGTAAAGAACAGCATATTGCGCTCGTTTCAGTTAACCCCAGAAGCGTATAGGAAGCGCTTCAGAGAGATGATCAAAGTTGGAATGTGTACGTTTGCTGAGACAGCAAGAGATCTGGAAAGACGATTCCAGAAGTGGATTGAGGCTGCTGGAGTTGGATCTTACGCTGACCTGAAGCAACTGATGGTCATGGAGAAGTTCTTGGAGATGATGCATCCCGAAACAAAGTTCAAGATCCAAGAAGCAGGGATAAAGGAGGTGAAAGATGCCGCAGATAGGGCGGATATGATTACTGAAGCGTGCAAGAGCTTAAGGGAGAACAGAGTGAGAAGCGAGGCGAGACGCAGCAATAGCAGACCCAGTGGAGTCTGGAGAGGAAGAAGTTTTGGGGGGTAGACAAGCAGACCAGCTAGTTTTAAGCCCCAGGAAGGAAAGTTGCCGAGTCCACCTGCTGGAGGTAAGCAGGAAAATAAAAATGTGCAGAGGAGACAAGAGTCCAATGAAGCTCCACAGAGTATGAGTAGTACATCTGGCCCGAGGAACTCCAATACGAGTGGGCAGAGTCAGAGCCACTCGGGGGCGTATAGGAGAGATTTCTCCCAAATGAGATGCTACAAGTGCAACAGATCGGGTCACATGATGCGAGATTGTCGGCAGGGCAGGAGAGTCGTGACCCTGACCACGTGTGATCCCGGAGGAAGTACGTTGATGTACAACAACACAAACCACAGAAGGTAGATTTGATGAACGAGCGGTATAGGCCGTTCATTAGTAAAGGTTGGGTCGGCATAGAAGGTCAACCCGAGGTGGAGGTTAGTATCCTCAGGGATACTGGAGCCAATCAGAGCTTGATTCTGAGAGGCCTAATAGGAAATGATAGACTGTTAGCTGGCAGTAGGAGGATAAAGGTTCATGGGTTGTTGTCTAAGAGTGACATGCCCGTGTGTTCTGTCAAGTTGAAGTCAGATTATTTGTCGGCGGAGGTGATGTTGGGAGTGTGCCCCAACATACCTGTTCCGGGAGTCCAAGTGATCCTGGGGAACGACTTGTGTGAGTCCAAGGTGTTGCCAGAGCTGATAGTAAAAGCTGTGCCGGAGGTGAACTAGAAGGAACGCGGTAAAGTGGAACGCCGGACAAGATAGATCTAGCCAGCATCCTTGAAGATGAGGCAGAGGACAGTCAAGTCATCGTATACCCGGCCTGTGTAGTGACAGAGTCGGACGTAGCCGCCGAGGAAGACATTGGAGACGATATGGCAGTATCGACTCCACCAAGGGAGGAGGTCAACATGGACATGTCTGGGCTGTTCGATGAAGATCCAGCTCAGAAGAATGAGGATTCGAGGAGACAGGAAATGAAGATGACCCTACCTGAAAGGTTCAGCGTGAACCGAGCGGACCTGATTAGGGCTCAGAAAGAGGAGTTTATAGATCTAATCAGGGAGGCAAAAGGGGGAAACTCATGCCCGGAGTCCCCCATGTATTACTACTTGGACGACGGCGTACTAATGAGGAAGTGGCGACCGGACAAAGCCGGCGCAGATAAGGTATGGTTGGAGAAGCACCAAGTATTAGTGCCGAAGGAGTTTAGGGCGGCCGTGTTAGAACTAGCCCACTCCGTAGATATGGCAGGGCACTTGGGGGTGAAGAAGACCTTAAATAAGGTGCAGGAGCACTTCTACTGGCCGAACGTGTGGAAGGAGGTAAAGAAATATTGTAGGACATGTTTGGCGTGCCAACGTGCAGGTAAGCCGGCTCCAGCTATACCAAAGGCACCCTTAAAGCCCATACCGGCATTTGGCGAGCCCTTTGAGAGAGTCTTGATAGACTGTGTAGGTCCATTGCCAAGGACCAGAAAAGGCCACGAGTACTTATTGACCATAATGTGCACGGCCACCCGTTTCCCCGAAGCAATCCCCCTGAGAAGAGTGACGTCGAGAGCCGTTCTGGATAGACTACAGAACTACATTGCGTGGGTAGGAATGCCCAAGGTTATCCAGACGGACCAGGGGAGTGTCTTCCAGTCGAAGTTGTTTAGGGAAACTGTGAAAGGATGGAGGGTAGAGCAAGTGCGCTCGTCACCGTATCACCCTCAGTCGCAGGGAGCGTTGGAGCATTTCCATGGAACGCTAAAGAGCTTGTTGAGGATATACTGCGCAGAAGAAAGGGAGTAGTTGGGACGAGGCATTACCATCTGTGTTGTTTGCCATCAGGGATGCGCTAGTAGAATCACTCGGATTCACCCCATTTCAACTGGTGTACGGACACTCTGTGAGGAGCCCAGTGGGCGCGCTGAAGGAGCAGCTCACCGTGGATAGGCCTAAGGTGGACGTGGGACAATATGTGAAAACTTTTAGAGAGCGACTCTCTAGGGCCAGAGATTTGGAGTTTGGATTTGGAGTTCTGAAAGACAGGATCGTTATAGGGAAGCCGAAGAGAAGTGCAAAAATCTAAGGGAGAAGATTCAAGAAGGGGCTTATGAGTAAGGAAAGGAGGAGGAAGATGAGAGCCGGAGCTAACAGAGGAAAAATGAGAACCCAGTTCGGGCGGATTTGCCAACACCGGATCTGCCACAATAGAACCACGGAGGTGAAGGACTGGCGAGACATCTGGAACAAACTTACCCACTATCTTGCCAATTTTCTTCCAGATCAGAGGTAGAGGCGTGTCAGATGTAATGGTGGAAACGAAAGATCTCCAACCCTCACATTTAGCCGTACAAGACCACCGCATTTGCCCTCCAAAACAAAAAAAGAAACGGGCATCCAACGGCGAGGGTGATTCTACCAAGCTGTATGTTTACAGCGGACAGTCCAAGCACAGCCTGCATTTCACCAGGAAATGCACTTCTGCGTGCCCCTGGGAGTAGAACATAAAACAGAGCAGAGAGCAGCTTCAAAAACAGTGCCATGAAAGAGAAGGGCTTGGGGGAAGAGGCAGATCAAAGAGGTCGGAAAGAGTAGCATGCAAGATGAAGAGGTTCCAGTCAGCCCTGGCCAACTGCCACCTAGGAAAGGAGACGGGAGGGCGAAAAGAAAATGTGACAAGGATGGGGAAATGGTCATTTATGTAAGTCATCAAGAACCCGCCAAGTGAAGTCCAAATAAAGAGAAGACGAGCAGAGAGAAAGATCAAGACAGGAAAGGGTGCAAGTGCGGGTGTCAACATGAGTTGGCTCACCAGAATTCAGAAGAGACAGAGAAGAAGAAAGGATAAAAGGTTCAAGAAGACGGCCCGAGTATTTGTCAGAACATCACCCCAGAAGGTATGCCGACAGTTAATATCACCCAAAAGGATAATGACTCTGGTAAGGAGTCCAACAGGTGTTTAAGATCGGGAAGAGAAAGTGGGACATTCTGAGAGAGAAATGGAGTAGACTGTATGCTACTTACTCACAAAGATACGGGCTGCAGAACACTGAATGGGCGACTGAAAAAGCAGGAGGACGAATTGAATATCAAAATGGATCAAGAAAGCAGTAGAGGCATGGGCACCAGCAAGAACTCGAGGGAAAGAAAGTGTGGGGTTTTCTTTTTTGCTTTCATGACTGCAATGCGTACGTCGCCAATGTACATGTGGCAGACGCTTCACGAAGCTGTCGGAATTAGCAGAATAGAAAATATGAGAGCAACCGTACAGGGCCTGGGAGCAAGGTCGAGTTAGAGTCCTTGAGGGTCTCTTCTCAGACTAGCCTCACCTGGTCCTAGTCTACGTTGATCGTTGGAATCTCCTCAATGATTTAACACTTTAAGGGATATCTAGGGTCCTCATCACATTTATAGTTTAGTGAATATAGGCAACTCGGTGTTGAAGACACCTAGAGCTGAAGGCTTGAGTAATATTGGCAGTATTTAGAAGTGGTTCAACGGAAACACCGCATAAAGCTTAACAGTAGTTTATTTACTAACTTAACCACTAATACACAGGGTGCTTGATTTACTTTAGATTGGCGTCAGCAAGGCTATGGTTGTATTAACGAGACCCTTGACGTCTGGCTAATCGACTCGTATCCACTCGTGGAGAAACACCTAACTTAACACAGTTGACAGCCAATCATTAACACGGCAACCTAACTGCCGGTGTGCAAAGGGATCACAAGAGTTCCAACCGGATACTCGGTAATGATGATATGCAATAAACACAATGACACTGTCAATGGGACAGGCAATAACATGCACAATAATAATCACACACAATAACTAAATGTGTGGTGTATGTGAAGGTCACATTGTAGGTACTGAGGAAGGTACTGAGGTACACGCTTGGGACGAGTGGCGGCTGGCGGCGGCTGTGGTACCATGCAGGTACACTTGTGGAAAAGTCACACACAGGTTACTTAGGCGGTGGCACTGCCTTAGTTCACTCTAAGTTACTCACAGCGATCTTTGTCACCAGGGGTTACCTGATACCAGTCTGTTTCGCTCTGGAGATTTGTCACTTTAGGCTTCTGAACAATATATTCACACTCATGATTCTGGGCGAGTGTGTAGTATATCGTAGAGACGCTGAGTTAACTTGACGGTGAGGAATAGACGGGGTTCAGTCTATTGGCCGGTAGACAGAACAGAACCTGTCCTCTGGGTTTGGTGTCCCTCACTTGAATGGTTTTGCCTGAAGCTCAGGGCGTCTCTTGGGGCACACACAACACAAGGGGATTACAATTTGACCAATAGCATTGCAGCAAATGGGCGGGAACCAATCATATTAGCTCGTTCGATAAGCAGTAGCAGGAGTGACGTCATGAACACGTCACGAACACGTCATAGCTGTTATTCACCATCGTGCCGGTTGACCTCAGAGGTCAGACGGTCTGGCGTCTACCCTCTGTCTCTCACGCGGGCAACAGCACATGTACTCATTGACCCTTTGGTGGCAAGTGTGCTTAACTCCCTGTATCTACTTCCTGCCTGGACATACGGCGGCCTCCGTATTATAAAAGTGTTCCTGGTTAAGTGGGCATTCTGGAGATACCCAGCATGCCAGGTCACTATCCAGGGTTAAGAGAGATAGGCTTGTGCACAAGATCGGTGCACTGTGCACTGCAATGAGCCATTCCAGTCAGCTGTGGGAGAATCTTGAGAGACACTCTCTCACAGAAAGAAAGGAATAACCATGGAAGCGACCAGGACAAGCGCCAAACATCGGCTCCTGGAGACAAACACAAAGCGAAGAAAACTACGCAATCAGAAGTTGGCATAAAACCACATATTGGCATAAAAACCATATCTGTTCTTCCATTGAAGAAGAGATATAGACAAAAAAGAGAGAACAGAAACAGAGATAACAAGGGAGAAACAAAGGCAAAGTAGAACACAGTAGTCTAAGGAAGAACAAGATCAGGATCAGTGAAATCAGGTGACGGGGCAGAGGTAAAGCTACCAAAGATAACCGAGACAAGGAAGCAGGAGGATGGACCAGAAGCGAACAGAGTCCGGAGCGGGAGGAGGCTACGAAGAAGGGGCGGGCAATGGAATCGGAGGCAAGAAGGACAGAAATAGGTGAGTGCACCGGAGCAAGGGGCAACATCCAAGAGAGGATCAAGGACAAAGGAAACCTCCATAGGAAGGACAGGAGAACCTTCCACAGAAAAGAGAGGGGAAGCAGGGATAGTGTCTGAGTCAGAAGGGAAGGAATACATTGAAGCCTTCTTATTCGCTGGGGAGGGAGAAGGAGAGGAGCCAGGCTTACGCTTCTGACAGAGAGAGACAGGCGTACCATTAGCAATATACTAGGCGACCGCCTCGACAATTTCAACAGGAGTAGAGCGGGAATGGGCAACAAGACGAATGCTGGGAGGAGGATGGACAATGGCCTGAATAGACAGGCAGCGAGAAGGACCAAGAGGCAGAGGGGAGGGCTAAGAAGGAGAGGAGCGAGAAGGGAAGGAGGGCACAGGAAATGAGGAAGACCGGGAAGGAAGGAAGGAAACGCCAGACGGAGAACCAGGAGGACCCTCTAGCCCAGAACGCAAAGGAGTAAACGAGGTGGTGGTAGAGGTGTCGGGGTCCAAGGTCTCGAAACGGTTGCAAAACTGAGAAAGCGGGAGAGAAGAATTGGAACACAACACACGAGCATAAGACAAACCAGAGAGGGAAGACGACGAATCTGGCGCCTAGCCTCGGGCAAAGACAAATGATCACGATGCTTCATATTGAGGATAGCTTCCTCAAATTTGTAATGGACACATGTGCGGGAGAAGGCAGGGTGGGCGTCACTGCAATTCATGCAGAGTGTGTTTGGGAAGAAGTAACCTCCGTCTTAGAATGACCAGAGGCTCCACACAAGGGGCAGAGAGACCTCCCCTTGTGCACCTGGTGGGACCATGCCCAAATCTCCAGCACCTGCTGCAGAGGCGAGGAGAGGGGATGTACTCCTGGACGGAGCATCTGGCACCAGCAACAATGACTGAAGAAGGATGGGACCTACCATTAAATAGGACCTTCACCAGCATCACCCTCCTGAGCACCAGCATCACTCTCCTGAGCACCTGCTTCACTCTCCTGAGCACCTGCCTCACTCTCCTGAGCACATGCCTCACTCTCCTGAGCACCTGCCTCACTCTCCTGAGCACCTGTATCACTCTCCTGAGCACCTGCATCACTATCCTGAGCACCAGCATCACCCTCCTGAGCACCAGCATCACTCTCCTGAGCACCAGCATCACTCTCCTGAGCACCTGCATCACTCTCCTGAGCACCAGCATCACTCCTGAGCAACTGCATCACTCTCCTGAGCACCAGCATCACTCTCCTGAGCACCTGCATCACTCTCCTGAGCACCTGCATCACTCTCCTGAGCACCTGCATCACTCTCCTGAGCACCTGCATTAATAACCTGAGCACCTGTATCACTCTCCTGAGCACCTACATCACTATCCTGAGCACCTGCATCACTCTTCTGAGCACCAGCATCACTCTCCTGAGCACCAGCATCACTCTCCTGAGCACCAGCATCCCTCTCCTGAGCACCAGCATCACTCTCCTGAGCACCTGCATCACTCTCCTGAGCACCTGCATCACTGTCCTGAGCACCTGCATCACTCTCCTGAGCACCAGCATCACTCTCCTGAGCACCTGCATCACTCTCCTGAGCACCAGCATCACTCTCCTGAGCACCTGCATCACTGTCCTGAGCACCAGCATCACTCTCCTGAGCACCAGCATTACTCTCCTGAGCACCTGCATCACTCTCCTGAGCACCTGCATCACTCTCCTGAGCACCAGCATCACTCTCCTGAGCACCTGCATCACTCTTCTGAGCACCAGCATCACTCTCCTGAGCACCTGCATCACTCTCCTGAGCACCTGCATCACTATCCTGAGCACCTGCATCACTCTCCTGAGCACCAGCATCACTCTCCTGAGCACCTGCATCACTCTCCTGAGCACCAGCATCACTCTCCTGAGCACCTGCATCACTCTCCTGAGCAGCAGCATCACTCTCCTGAGCACCTGCATCACTCTCCTGAGCACCTGCATCGCTGTCCTGAGCACCAGCATCACTCTCCTGAGCACCTGCATCACTCTCCTGAGCACCAGCATCACTGCTCCTGAGCACCAGCATCACTCTCCTGAGCACCTGCATCGCTGTCCTGAGCACCAGCATCACTCTCCTGAGCACCTGCATCACTCTCCTGAGCACCAGCATCACTGCTCCTGAGCACCAGCATCACTCTCCTGAGCACCTGCATCACTCTCCTGAGCACCTGCATCACTGTCCTGAGCACCAGCATCACTCTCCTGAGCACCAGCATGACTTTCCTAGGCACCAGCATCCCTCTCCTGAGCACCAGCATCACTGTCCTGAGCACCAGCATCACTCTCCTGAGCACCAGCATGACTTTCCTAGGCACCAGCATCCCTCTCCTGAGCACCAGCATCACTGTCCTGAGCACCAGCATCACTCTCCTGAGCACCAACATCACTGTCCTGAGCACCAGCATCACTTTCTTGAGCACCTGCATCACTCTCCTGAGCACCTGCATCACTCTCCTGAGCACCTGCATTACCAACCTGAGCACCAGCATCACTCTCCTGAGCACCTGCATCACTCTCCTGAGCACCAGCATCACTGTCCTGAGCACCAGCATCACTCTCCTGAGCACCAGCATCACTCTCCTGAGCACCAGCATCGCTCTCCTGAGCACCTGCATCACTCTCCTGAGCACCTGCATCACTCGCCTGAGCACCAGCATCACTATCCTGAGCACCAGCATCACTGTCCTGAGCACCAGCATCACTATCCTGAGCACCAGCATCACTGTCCAGAGCACCACCATCACTCTCCTGAGCACCAGCATCACTCTCCTGAACACCAGCATCACTCTCCTGAGCACCAGCATCACTCTCCTGAGCACCAGCATCACTCTCCTGAGCACCTGCATCACTGTCCTGAGCACCTGCATCACTCTCCTGAGCACCAGCATCCCTCTCCTGAGCACCTGCATTACTAACCTGAGCACCAGCATCACTCTCCTGAGCACCAGCATCACTTTCCTGAGCACCAGCATCCCTCTCCTGAGCATCAGCATCACTCTCCTGAGCACCAGCATCACTCTCCTGAGCACCTGAAACACTCTCCTGAGCTCCTGCATCACTCTCCTGAGCACCTGCATCACTCTCCTGAGCACCAGCATCACTCTCTTGAGCACCTGCATCACTGTCCTGAGCACCAGCATCCCTCTCCTGAGCACCAGCATCCCTCTCCTGGTCGAGCAACTGCATCCCTCTCCTGAGCACCAGCATCCCACTCCTGAGCAACAGCATCCCTCTCCTGAGCAACTGCATACCTCTCCTGAGCACCTGCATCCCTTTCTTGAGAACCAGCATCTCACTCCTGACCACCTGCATCACTCTCCTGAGCACCAGCATCACTCTCTTGAGCACCTGCATCACTGTCCTGAGCAACAGCATCCCTCTCCTGAGCAACTGTATCCCTCTCCTGTGCACCTGCACCCCTCTCCTAAGCACCTGCATCACTGTCCTGAGCACCTGCATACCTCTCCTAAGCACCTGCATCCCTCTCCTGAGCAACTGCATCCCTCTCCTGAGCACCTGCATCACTGTCTTGAGCACCAGCATCCCACTCCTGAGCACCTGCATCCCTCTCCTGAGCAACTGCATCCCTCTACTGAGCACCTGCATCACTCTCTTGAGCACCAGCATCTCACTCCTGAGCACCTGCATCACTCTCCTGAGCACCAGCATCACTCCTGAGCACCAGCATCACTCGATCTCCTGAGCACCTGCATCACTCTCCTGAGCACCAGCATCACTCTCCTGAGCACCTGCAACACTCTCCTGAGCAGCAGCATCACTCTCCTGAGCACCTGCATCTCTCTCCTGAGCACCAGCATCCCTCTCCTGAGCACCAGCATCACTCTCCTGAGCACCTGCATCACTCATTTGAGCACCTGCATCACTCTCCTGAGCACCAGCATCACTCTCCTGAGCACCAGCATCACTCTCCTGAGCACCTGCATCACTCTCCTGAGCACCAGCATCACTCTCCTGAGCACCTGCATCACTCTCCTGAGCACCAGCATCACTCTCCTGAGCACCAGCATCACTCCTCTGAGCACCTGCATCACTCTCCTGAGCACCTGCATCACTCTCCTGAGCACCAGCATCACTCTCCTGAGCACCTGCAACATTCTCCTGAGCACCTGCATCACTCTCCAGAGCACCTGCATCACTCTCCTGAGCACCAGCATCACTCTCCTGAGCACCAGCATCACTCTCCTGAGCACCTGCATCACTCCTTTGAGCACCTGCATCACTCTCCTGAGCACCAGCATCACTCCTCTGAGCACCTGCATCACTCTCCTGAGCACCTGCATCACTCTCCTGAGCACCAGCATCACTCTCCTGAGCACCTGCATCACTCCTTTGAGCACCTGCATCACTCTCCTGAGCACCTGCATCACTCTCCTGAGCACCTGCATCACTCCTCTGAGCACCTGCATCACTCTCCTGAGCACCTGCATCACTCTCCTGAGCACCAGCATCACTCTCCTGAACACCTGCATCACTCCTTTGAGCACCTGCATCACTCTCCTGAGCACCAGCATCACTCCTCTGAGCACCTGCATCACTCTCTTGAGCACCTGCATCACTCTCCACTCTCCTGAGCACCTGCTTCACTCTCATGAGCACCTACATCTCCTGAGCACCTACATCACTCTCCTGAGCACCTTTTTTTCCTGAGCATTTTTACCATCCTGAGCACCTGCATCTCTCTCCTGAGCACCAGCATAACTCTCCTGAGCACCTGCATCACTCCCCTGAGCACCAGCATCACTCTCCTGAGCACCTGCATCTCTCTCCTGAGCGCCAGCATAACTCCTGAGCACCAGCATCACTCTCCTGAGCACCAGCATCCCTCTCCTGAGCACTAGCATAACTCTCCTGAGCACCTGCATCACTCTCCTGAGCACCTGAATCACTCTCCTGAGCGCCACCATAACTCTCCTGAGCACCTGCATCACTCCCCACTGAGCTCCTGCATCACTCTCCTGAGCACCAGCATCACTCACTTGAGCACCAGCATCCCTCTCCTGAGCACCAGCATCCCTCTCCTGAGCACCTACATCACTCTCCTGAGCACCAGCATCCCTCTCCTGAGCACCTACATCACTCTCCTGAGCACCAGCATCCCTCTCCTGAGCACCTACATCACTCTCCTGAGCACCATCATCACTCTCCTGAGCACCAGCATCACTCTCCTGAGCACCTGCATCACTCCCCTGAGCACCTGCATCACTCCCATGAGCACCAGCATAACTCCTGAGCACCAGCATCACTCTCCTGAGCACCTGTCTCACTCTCCTGAGCACTTACATCTCCTGAGCACAAGCATCACTCTCCTGAGCACCTACATCTCCTGAGCACAAGCATCACTCTCCTGAGCACCAGCATCCATCTCCTGAGCACCAGCATCCCTCTCCTGAGCACCAGCACCACTCTCCTGAGCACTAGCGTCACTCTCCTGAGTACCTGCATCACTCTCCTGAGCACCTGCATCTCTCTCCTGAGTACCAGCATCACTCTCCTGAGCACCTGCATCACTCTCCTGAGCACCAGCATCACTCTCCTGAGTACCTTCATCCCTCTCCTGAGCACCAGCACCACTCTCCTGAGCACTAGCGTCACTCTCCTGAGCACTAGCATCACTCTCCTGAGTACCTTCATCACTCCCCTGAGCACCAGCATCATTCTCCTGAGCACCTGCATCTCTCTCCTGAGCACCAGCATCACTCTCCTGAGCACCAGCATCACTCCCCTGAGCACTAGCATCACTCTCCTGAGTACCTTCATCACTCCCCTGAGCACCTGCATCACTCTCCTGAGCACCTGCGTCACTCTCCTGAGCACCTGCATCACTCTCCTGAGCACCTGCATCACTTTCCTGAGCACCAGCATCACTCCCCTGAGCACCTGCATCACTCTCCTGAGCACCTGCATCACTCTCCTGAGCATCTGCATCACTCCTCTGAGCACCTGCATCACTCTCCTGAGCACCAGCATCACTCCCCTGAGCACCAGCATTACTCTCCTGAGCACCTGCATCACTCTCCTGAGCACCTGCATCACTCTCCTGAGCACCAGCATCACTCCCCTGAGCACCTGCATCACTCCCCTGAGCACCTGCATCACTCTCCTGAGCACCAGCATCACTCCCCTGAGCTCCTGCATCAATCCCCTGAGCACCTGCATCACTCTCCTGAGCACCAGCATCACTCCCCTGAGCACCTATATTCTCCTGAGCACCTTTCTCTCCTGAACATCTGCATCACTCTCCTGAGCACCAGCATCACTCTCCTGAGCATCTGCATCACTCCTCTGAGCACCTGCATCACTCTCCTGAGCACCAGCATCACTCCCCTGAGCACCAGCATCACTCTCCTGAGCACCAGCATCACTCTCCTGAGCACCTTTATTCTCCTGAGCACCTTTCTCTCCTGAACATCTGCATCACTCTCCTGAGCACCTGCATCACTCTCCTGAGCATCTGCATCACTCCTCTGAGCACCTGCATCACTCTCCTGAGCACCAGCATCACTCCCCTGAGCACCAGCATCACTCTCCTGAGCACCAGCATCACTCTCCTGAGCACCAGCATCACTCCCCTGAGCACCAGCATCACTCCCCTGAGCACCAGCATTACTCTCCTGAGCACCTGCATCACTCTCCTGAGTACCTGCATCACTCTCCTGAGCACCAGCATCACTCCCCTGAGCACCTGCATCACTCCCCTGAGCACCTGCATCACTCTCCTGAGCACCAGCATCACTCCCCTGAGCACCTGCATCACTCCCCTGAGCACCTGCATCACTCTCCTGAGCACCAGCATCACTCCCCTGAGCACCTTTATCCTCCTGAGCACCTTTCTCTCCTGAACATCTGCATCACTCTCCTGGGCGCCTGCATCACTCTCCTGAGCACCAGCATCCCTCTCCTGAGCACCTACATCACTCTCCTGAGCACCTTTATCCTCCTGAGCACCAGCATCCCTCACTTGAGCACCTGCATCACTCTCCTGAGCACCAGCATCACTCCCCTGAGCACATGCATCACTCTCCTGAGCACCAGCATCACTCTCCTGAGCACCTGCATCACTCTCCTGAGCACCTGCATCCCTCTCTTGAGCACCTGCATCACTCTCCTGAGCACCAGCATCACTCTCCTGAGCACCTGCATCACTCTCCTGAGCACCTGCATCCCTCTCTTGAGCACCTGCATCACTCTCCTGAGCACCAGCATCACTCTCCTGAGCACCAGCATTACTCTCCTGAGCACCTGCATCACTCTCCTGAGCACCTGCATCACTCTCCTGAGCACCAGCATCACTCTCCTGAGCACCTGCATCACTCTCCTGAGCACCAGCATCACTCTCCTGAGCACCTGCATCACTCTCCTGAGCACCTGCATCACTATCCTGAGCACCTGCATCACTCTCCTGAGCACCAGCATCACTCTCCTGAGCACCTGCATCACTCTCCTGAGCATCAGCATCACTCTCCTGAGCACCTGCATCACTCTCCTGAGGAGCAGCATCACTCTCCTGAGCACCTGCATCACTCTCCTGAGCACCTGCATCGCTGTCCTGAGCACCAGCATCACTCTCCTGAGCACCTTGTCGGAAAATCCGACACCATTTAATAATCATACAGATAATAGCTGTATTACCAACAAGTTACCCATAGAAAACGTAACTTGTAGTGGAATTACCATCTAAAGAAAACGGGATATCATCACCACATACTATTATAATTCACCAGCTATTCTGCTGGGAATTGTTCTTAAATACATTAGTCTTTGGACTTTACCATCATAAAAACATCTTATATAAATTAACTTAATTATCAATATTAAAGTAGAGTAAATGTGACCCTTCTATCACTTTCTGAAATCTGGACAAAGTAAGCCAGGCGTCAGAGGGAGGAAGGAGGGCAGCCATTGTTATTGAGACCAGAGGCTCACACGGGAGCAAATTCGGCTCCTGTTAAATTTACTTGGACGTAGTGTTATGGAAACCAAAGGTGTACCATTTTTCAACACGCTGTCTACATTCAAGTTAAGTGTCTATCCGAAACCCGTTTATCATTCATTTATGGCCATTAATGTCAGGATATAGGGTGACCCGGTTAGATCGCGAAATCGCCTCAAACTAAAGGTAATTAAGCCAGGTCTTCATGTTCCATGTACTGTTTTCTCTGATATAGCTTGTCATATATAGGTATCTGGCTTCACAGCTAGCGCACTTTTGACAGGTCAAGACGAGGATGCAAGATTTGTGCACCAGTTACTGGGTGATATGGAAGCTACCTCAAAGAGGATAATTTGGTGTCTACACCCTAGTTATACCTGGTGGACTAACCTGCTGTACTATAAGATAAGGAACCTCTTTAATGTATGTAGATACTCTAGTTTGATTGGCTGCATATATATTAATTTAATAAACCCCCCCTAATGTGTAGAGGATCGATTTGTGAGATTATGAGATTATTGCAGAAATACAGTCCACTTATCATTATACAAATTGCTATCGAAGTATATAAATTAACGTAAATATAAATTCATATAAATTAAATAAATATAAATCTCACAGGTCGGTTCCCACATTATTTGGTCCTTCGGAACCGGAATATTTGGTCCTATGAACCCACATTTGGTCATCTTAGTACCGGATGAACCAGTTAACCAGTGGATTCATTAAATATACTAGTGCAGTGTTATTTAAACAAAGCCAGCCAGTCATAGACAGCGGCGTTGCCTCGTGGGAGCTCAGGAGCCTCCCTCAGCCCAGTTCAGCTTCGTCAGCGGTTTCATGCACACCCACAGATATTTGGTGGCGTGTTATTTCGTGAAATGACAGCGCTAATATAGAATCCAGCCAAATTAGTGACTGTGTCTTCGCGAGATTGTTCACGGATTTCGTGGTGTTACATTTCGCGAGAGATTATCTACGAATTTTGTGGAGTTTATTTCGCGAGGTCACTAATAATATTTAATACTTCTAGATAATATTAGAAGTTTCATAGAGGCTAATTAAGAGGCTATTAACAATAATTGTGTATATTATTTCTCCAAAATAGAGAATTATTTAATATATATTGCACTAGTGATCACAGTATAATATTTACTAATTGCCAACCCACAACAGGGTAGGATATTACCATTGACTAGTTGAACTATTATTGTTCATCCTAGTCCCATTATTACAATAGTCAGTTGTACTATATTGAACAACCTAACACCATTAATGAATGGTCCAGACCCTATTTTGGGTGTAATTTTTATCAACTCGAGTTGAGTTGTATATATAATAAATTACTTATGATCATTACACCTTTGAGTGATTAATTAGTGTCTCTACCATCCTAGGGTGATATAGAAGAGCTAACCTAAAGGTACTTCCAGTGACACTGGTTTATCACTCAAATCATTAGTGTGTATGATTGTATATATATATATAATGTGTATTAATTTTAAGTGCTAACCTCTAGTAGAGGTAGGATTATTGCCTAGTGAGTGCAGAATTTAACCCTAGGCTACCATCAGTGCTTGTTCAGTATTATGAGCAGCCCAAATACAAGCCCCACAAGGCTTCACCAACTAGCCAGGATGGATAATGCAGGGAGAATGAAAAGAACCCTTGCAGGTCTGAAAGGCCACTTAACAAGACAGATCAAGAAATGTGAAGATTTGTCACAACAATCTCAAGTTGATTATGCTGACCTGGAAAGCTATTATCAAGCAGCTGCAGGTAAATTTGAGCAAATCAAATGCCAAATAGCAACATATGTGGCTGAACTTGCCAACACCAATTTATCAGAAACAGAAATAGACGACATTATGGTTGATCTTGCGAATTATGAAGATCAAACTCAGGCCACATTACAGCCTTATGTCAAATTAATTGCCCAGAACAAGGCAACAACAACAGCAACAACAGCAACAGTTGCATCTAATACGAGTCAAGCAGAAGCTCGACTCCCTCCAATTAATTTACCCACTTTCTCAGGAAAAGATGAGGAAGATTGGGATGAATTTTGGAACAAATTCGTTGACCTTGTAGACTCAAAACAATCTTTACCAAAGAGTAGTAAATTCTCTTATTTGCAAGGCCAATTATCAGGTGAGGCTAAAACAGTAGTATCCCATCTGAGATTAACTAATGACGGCTATGATCTGGCAGTAAAACTCCTCAAGGATAATTATGCTGATCCAGAAGTAAGAACATCACATTTAGTTCATGAGCTGTTGCATTTACCCCCACCGGAGGCTTCAGCTGATTCACTCCAAGTCTTCAAGCTGGAGGTAGAATCATTGATCAATGCCCTCAGCCTGACAGCAGATACAAACGGGGCTGAGTGGGTCTTGAAAATAATTGACCAGGAGAAAATACCTAGGGACATATTGAGACAAATGAGTGTTCATTACAATAAAAGCATCTTATCCATGAATGAAATATCTGAAGGTTTAAAGTCAGTAGTTCATCAATTACGAACACATGACAAATTAAAACCACCAAGTAAACCCTCAGAAACCAATAATAGTAAACCACAGAGTACCAAAGGTACTCCAAATCAATCTAGACAATATAATTCAACACCAAAGTGGAACAGTAGCAGTGTGGGTGTATATGCAGTGGGACCCTCCAAGCCTATAGTTACTGTGTCACCCAAGAACATGACACCAAAGGGTACAGGAAGCTATGGAACATGTTTGTTCTGCAATGAGAAACATTCAATGTACCACTGCTCTAATTTTCCTGATAGTGACGCCCGTGTTGAGCGACTCAAAGATTTGCAACATTGCACGAGGTGCCTCAGGAAACATAACATCAAGGACTGTGATACCCAATTACACACCTGTAATAGGTGTAACAAAGGTCAACACCATGCAGCATTGTGCAGAGACACCAAAACAACGTCTCCAAACCCCAAGGTGGAAGATAGCATTCCCACCACAGTACAGTACTGCAAGGTGCAACCAACAAAGAGTGTCCAATCGGCAAAGTCTAAAGGTAATACGACTTTGCCTACTGCCCAAATTACCATCCTGAATAAGAGGGCCAAGGTCCATACCCGTGGGTTGTTTGACCAAGGATCCCAAAGAACATACATCACTAAAAGGTTGGCAGATGAATTACAATTAAGGCCTGTAGCCCAGATGTCATTCAACATCTCAGGGTTTGTAACAGATGCAGGACCTCAAGTCTACCAGGTGGTACAACCATCAGTACGTTTAGGCAGGTACGTCTGTCGAGTACAAGCCATTGTGGTGGACAAAATACCAGTAGACCTACAAGTTCAAGGTCTGAGAGCAACAGCCAAATTCCTGAGAAATAGAGGAATAAAATTGGCAGATAATATTAAGTCTGATCACCTCACTGACTTCGGTCTCCTTGTTGGGACAGACTATTGTCATCGATTCATCGGTAGCCCTACTAAATATCAGGGTATAACCATGTTAAACTCTGCAGGAGGTAAATTACTCTCAGGCCCAGTATCAAGCCTGAGGAGACCTATGCCTGCAGATAAACAATACCAGTAGAAACCTAAATTTGTCAGCTGATTATATTTCTCCAGTAGCATTATACTAAGGAGATTACAGCTGACTATACCAACAGAGCTTGATGTTAGTATCATCATTTGAAGCTGAAGATGAGTTCATGAGGCCTCAGTGGCAAATCAGTGAACAGTAGCCTAAAACAGCTACAAGTCACTGCGACCAATGTCACTGATCCCACTGCAGTCTCAGAACTATACTTTACTTTAATGATGAGCTATTCAATCTTCTGAATCAATTAACTAAATTAAAACCCCAATAAATCTGATGACTGATTTGATACATTTATTATTTAATCAAGATGTATTCCATGGGCCTCAGTGTTTATATATCAGTGACCAGTTACCTGAAGAAACTTCAAGTTATATCTATGTCACTGATCTCACTGCAGTCCCTGAATCATACTTGACTGTAGTACTTGATCACATCCAGTCTTCTGGGTTAAATAATATGTAATAAGGCTTGAATATTAGCCTTTCAAGAGTTGACAGGGAAATGAAATCGCATTAGACTTCTAACCCCTGCAACTCTAGTACGGGACATCCGTCCTGTACGAACAGACACACAAATGTGTGATTACTAACTACTAACATCAAATTAATGTAATAATTCGATGGAGGAGTATCGGTGTTCGTCTGTTCTAATTAGGACTTCGACCCGTGAGCAGCCCCTGGGGAATTATGTCGGAAAATCCGACACCATTTAATAATCATACAGATAATAGCTGTATTACCAACAAGTTACCCATAGAAAACGTAACTTGTAGTGGAATTACCATCTAAAGAAAACGGGATATCATCACCACATACTATTATAATTCACCAGCTATTCTGCTGGGAATTGTTCTTAAATACATTAGTCTTTGGACTTTACCATCATAAAAACATCTTATATAAATTAACTTAATTATCAATATTAAAGTAGAGTAAATGTGACCCTTCTATCACTTTCTGAAATCTGGACAAAGTAAGCCAGGCGTCAGAGGGAGGAAGGAGGGCAGCCATTGTTATTGAGACCAGAGGCTCACACGGGAGCAAATTCGGCTCCTGTTAAATTTACTTGGACGTAGTGTTATGGAAACCAAAGGTGTACCATTTTTCAACACGCTGTCTACATTCAAGTTAAGTGTCTATCCGAAACCCGTTTATCATTCATTTATGGCCATTAATGTCAGGATATAGGGTGACCCGGTTAGATCGCGAAATCGCCTCAAACTAAAGGTAATTAAGCCAGGTCTTCATGTTCCATGTACTGTTTTCTCTGATATACTTGTCATATATAGGTATCTGGCTTCACAGCTAGCGCACTTTTGACAGGTCAAGACGAGGATGCAAGATTTGTGCACCAGTTACTGGGTGATATGGAAGCTACCTCAAAGAGGATAATTTGGTGTCTACACCCTAGTTATACCTGGTGGACTAACCTGCTGTACTATAAGATAAGGAACCTCTTTAATGTATGTAGATACTGTAGTTTGATTGGCTGCATATATATTAATTTAATAAACCCCCCCTAATGTGTAGAGGATCGATTTGTGAGATTATGAGATTATTGCAGAAATACAGTCCACTTATCATTATACAAATTGCTATCGAAGTATATAAATTAACGTAAATATAAATTCATATAAATTAAATAAATATAAATCTCACAGGTCGGTTCCCACACACCTGCATCACTCTCCTGAGCACCAGCATCACTGCTCCTGAGCACCAGCATCACTCTCCTGAGCACCTGCATCACTCTCCTGAGCACCTGCATCACTCTCCTGAGCACCTGCATCACTCTCCTGAGCACCAGCATCACTGCTCCTGAGCACCAGCATCACTCTCCTGAGCACATGCATCACTCTCCTGAGCACCTGCATCACTGTCCTGAGCACCAGCATCACTCTCCTGAGCACCAGCATCACTGTCCTGAGCACCAGCATCACTCTCCTGAGCACCAGCATGACTTTCCTAGGCACCAGCATCCCTCTCCTGAGCACCAGCATCACTGTCCTGAGCACCAGCATCACTCTCCTGAGCACCAGCATCACTGTCCTGAGCACCAGCATTACTCTCCTGAGCACTTGCATTACCAACCTGAGCACCAGCATCACTCTCCTGAGCACCTGCATCACTCTCCTGAGCACCAGCATCACTGTCCTGAGCACCAGCATCACTCTCCTGAGCACCAGCATCACTCTCCTGAGCACCAGCATCGCTCTCCTGAGCACCTGCATCACTCTCCTGAGCACCTGCATCACTCTCCTGAGCACCAGCATCACTATCCTGAGCACCAGCATCACTGTCCTGAGCACCAGCATCACTTTCCTGAGCACCAGCATCACTGTCCAGAGCACCACCATCACTCTCCTGAGCACCAGCATCACTCTCCTGAACACCAGCATCACTCTCCTGAGCACCAGCATCACTCTCCTGAGCACCAGCATCACTCTCCTGAGCACCTGCATCACTGTCCTGAGCACCTGCATCACTCTCCTGAGCACCAGCATCCCTCTCCTGAGCACCTGCATTACTAACCTGAGCACCAGCATCACTCTCCTGAGCACCAGCATCACTTTCCTGAGCACCAGCATCCCTCTCCTGAGCATCAGCATCACTCTCCTGAGCACCAGCATCACTCTCCTGAGCACCTTTATTCTCCTGAGCACCTTTCTCTCCTGAACATCTGCATCACTCTCCTGAGCACCAGCATCACTCTCCTGAGTACCTGCATCACTCTCCTGAGCACCTGCATCACTCTCCTGAGCATCTGCATCACTCCTCTGAGCACCTGCATCACTCTCCTGAGCACCAGCATCACTCCCCTGAGCACCAGCATCACTCTCCTGAGCACCAGCATCACTCTCCTGAGCACCAGCATCACTCCCCTGAGCACCAGCATCACTCCCCTGAGCACCAGCATTACTCTCCTGAGCACCTGCATCACTCTCCTGAGTACCTGCATCACTCTCCTGAGCACCAGCATCACTCCCCTGAGCACCTGCATCACTCCCCTGAGCACCTGCATCACTCTCCTGAGCACCAGCATCACTCCCCTGAGCACCTGCATCACTCCCCTGAGCACCTGCATCACTCTCCTGAGCACCAGCATCACTCCCCTGAGCACCTTTATCCTCCTGAGCACCTTTCTCTCCTGAACATCTGCATCACTCTCCTGTGCACCTGCATCACTCTCCTGAGCACCAGCATCCCTCTCCTGAGCACCTACATCACTCTCCTAAGCACCTACATCACTCTCCTGAGCACCTTTATCCTCCTGAGCACCAGCATCTCTCACTTGAGCACCTGCATCACTCTCCTGAGCACCAGCATCACTCCCCTGAGCACATGCATCACTCTCCTGAGCACCAGCATCACTCTCCTGAGCACCTGCATCACTCTCCTGAGCACCTGCATCCCTCTCTTGAGCACCTGCATCACTCTCCTGAGCACCAGCATCACTCTCCTGAGCACCTGCATCACTCTCCTGAGCACCTGCATCCCTCTCTTGAGCACCTGCATCACTCTCCTGAGCACCAGCATCACTCTCCTGAGCACCAGCATCACTCTCCTGAGCACCAGCACCACTCTCCTGAGCACATGCATCACTCTCCTGAGCACCAGCATCACTCTCCTGAGCACCTGCATCACTCTCCTGAGCACCTACCTTTCTCCTGAACACCTACATCCCTCTCCTAAGCACTAGCATCACTCTCCTAAGCACTAGCATCACTCTCCTGAGCACCTGCTGTTGGATATTTCCAACACCGAATACAACATTGTTGTATTCTTATTACTTATTACTAACCATACTAAATACTGTAGTAAGTAAAATTAACAACTCGTAGAATTCTCATGTACTAATAATTCATCTGTGCATTAGGCTAGAATTCTCACGTCACCTGACGCCAGTATTGCGTCAGATTTCTTTACAGTAAAACACATTATATTCAATTTGTGTGAGAATTAAATACGATTCTCCATAATTAAAGCATTCTGTATGACAACTGATTGCAGACGAATTGTTCTCTAACTAAAAGCCGAATAGTGCGTTAGAATCATAGCGTCTACCTCACGATAGATTTATCGTCATCAATGAATGCCATGGGGAGACATTAATTCCTCTCCCTTATATATTTACTATTCCTAAATCTGTAAATAATAATATTTCGTTCCTCTAAATAATAAACCCGTCCAGTCTTTAAAGTTTCAAGCGCGAATGCGAGAAAGATTAATGTTTGTGACAATAATTTGTGTTATGAACGTCGACTCGGCGTGGGTTGGAGGGACGCCATCCATCCTCAGTACGCGGACACGTGCAGAGCCGAAAGGAGGCAGAACTGTGCTTACCGTACTCATAAAGGATGCCATTGCCCAGCAAATCGGGCAGGTGTTATTCATCCTCAGATGAAAGCCGCCACTGTGAGGCGTGAATGACCTTGCAGATAATATCTTCAACTAGTGCTGGTGTTAAATGAGGGACCCCTAGACTTGGTTCCTGACGACACGTGATCAGCCAGCTTGAAACGCATCACAATTCAGGATAGGTTCACCGGAGCCTGGGATGCGAAATTACGGCAATCTTAATACTTATACAGTGCCCACAGCTAAGTACCCTTTATTTGATGCATCATTTACAGGTCTAATAATAGCGGGGTGATTGTTCGTCAAGCAGCGGGATAACACCTAATATCAGGTGATTAGAATTCCATCTGTAGATATTAATAATCTTGAATATGAATTGAGTAGTTAAATCAATTGCTACTGGTAGTTATTTATCTTGCAGCTCGAGAGACGAATTCCTCATGCTGCCTTCTCCCTGTTAACCGTACCATTCGTCAGTGTACCAGACTTGGAGATTAAGAGGACTTCCATGGTTATCTAAAGGAATCGGCTACAAGCTAAGGCTTATTTCTTTTTATCCATTTCATTGCAATTTGATGTATTCAGAATGTTTGATATTAATGTGTGATTTACTGTAACTCATTACTATGCTCATATTCATGTTCTTCTTTATGTGAATGATATTATATTCAGCATTATTTATAGGATTAGATTATTATTAATTGAATTAGTGAACGAACCACACTGATTCCTGGACGTACTTACCTCCAGTAATAACCCCCCAATGTAGGTGTTTGAGGTTTGTTTCTTTAATAATACAGCCCATTAATTATTCTTATGATCATACTTTCTAGTTATATCCATAGTCACTGGTTTTCTCTAGAATTTTATCGTGTGATCTGAAATTCTCAGTTTCCCTCTTTACTTTAAAAGCGGGTGGTCCTTCGTAATTTAATTTACTACTTTAATTATTAATTACTCAGAATCAAGCCCAAATATCCCACATTATGGTCCTTATCGAACTGGATAGGCATTAAATTTATAATTAAAATATTAACCATTAATAACTAATCCTTGTGTGATAGAAGCTAGACTAACTATTTAATTAATTGTGTCAACTAACAGTGTAACACACCAGTTAGCCTAGATCACACTAACAGCTACCTTATACATAGCTTTTGTGGGTCATAGCCAATTACCCACAACATTTAGACCTACACTTCATACTGAAGCAGAATCTTTAGGTCACCAAGAGCAACAGCTCATAACCTTATATTAATCACTAACACCAATTAAGTGTTAACCATTTAGGCTATACCAATGTTTCAATATATGGCTGTCAGCAGACTGTCCATTATAGCCTGAATCCATGTTAAAATTACTGATTCACTCAAGTCAGTGGATCATTAACATTTAGGGATCCAGTATACTAATATAAATTACTGATCTCATACTAGTTAATCATTACTAACCCTGATAATATTTTATTCCACAATTAGGAGTACATTCAGGAGTTAGATAATATTTACGGCAGTAGAATACTTGCCAAATACAATTAATTCCTTTGTGTTCATTTAATTTCTTATACACATAATTACACAAGTGTATATTATATAAAATACAAAAACCCAAAAACACAGCACAATTATTTGCACATTACTGCACCATAATATAATCTTTGCCAACCTTAGGTAGGTAGCAATTTAGGCTGTGATTGTGTTGAAATTGGCACAAGCACAGACTAAATATAGTTGTAGTTTCTCAAGTAGAAATTCTCACGACTAGGCTTGAGCTAGTTAGTGACACATATATTATTCTTTTGTGCTGACCCTATGAAGGGTGGGATTAACCATTTATTGTGTAATTATTTTATTGCATATTTCTATGTATGTCTTTGAGTGTTACTGTAAGTCCACTACACATCCGAGGCTGATTTAGAAGAGCTAAGCTGAGGAACACCTGTAGTGAGACCAAGGTACCACTCAAATCTTAGTTGCTTATTATTAGGTAGGTAGCTAACCTCTAAATGAGGTAAATTACAACCAGCCTCAAGAAACATTAGGCTGTCAATACTTATACCTGCTCTACATCAAGGAGCAGACCATAGCTATACCACTAGCTATATAAGCCCTATCAGGCTGTCAATAATTATACCTGCTCTGCATCAAGGAGCAGACACTATAGCTATACCACTAGCTACATAAGCCCTATCAGGCTCAATTTACCGCAAGAATGAATCCTTTAGAAAGGAACGCAAGATTCTTGACAGCTCTTCAAGGTCCTTTAGGAAAACTGCTTATGAAATGTCATTTCTGTGTCGAAACTGACCCAGGTGACGTCTATAGACTAGCAAGTTCCATAAGGATCGCCAGCCAAAAATATGACTATATCAAGACTGTAATCGAGACCCACAGGAATTTACTCCAAGTCGGTCATACTGTCTCAGACCACTTACGTCTAACAGAATCTGATCTCGATAACTATGAACATTCTGTTCAAACCAGTTTAGACCGATATAAGGAGGTGCTTGCGAGGCAAGATGTTCCCGAGTGGATAGATCAGATCATTAATAGACCTGTATCCAAGCTAACACTCAGCTCAGATGAAATACTTGAGCTAAATCAAGACGAGGAGAATCCTCTAATCAATGCTGATCACTATGCAAGATCAACAACTGAAGTTCAACCTTCATTTTCTAACCTCTCATCTAATACAGCTTCATGTGAGGATTTGTTTACAGAGTCTGATCAAATTTCAGACCACTCTTCTCAATGTTCCCTGGATTCTATAAGTTCAATACATAAGGCTACTGAATTAACTAGCTTATCACCAGAACCCAGAGAAACAAGTGAAGCTGCAGATGAAACAAGTGAAGCTGCAATGATCAGTGAATCTGAACCAGAAAATGATAAAGTTAATGCTGCAGCAGCAGCCGAAGCTGTAATCAAAGCTGAGGCTAAGCAAGAAGCCTTAAGCAACACAAGTAATGGTCACAATTGCTCACAACAGCCTTCTAAAGTAAGTGCTAACAATGATAAGACTATTATAAACCTTGTGCACCAATTATTAAATTTATCTTCACCAGAGCAATCAGTTGACTCTTTACAAGACTTTAGTTTTCAGCTTGAGTCACTGATAAATTCTTTCAGTAAAGAGGTGGATCACCCAACTACTGAGTGGATGACTAAAATTATCATCCAGAGAAAATTGTCTGGTGACACACTTAATAAACTATATGTATGCCAGAATGGTAATACCCTGTCAATGCAGGATATATTTACAAGTTTGCGTAATATGAGCAATCATACAGCAGACCAAGCAATTAATGCTAAATCTGAATGCACCAAAACTGTACCTACATCAGTTTCCTTGCCTGAAACTCCTAAAGTGACACTGTCACTAGGTAACAAAGGTGCTAATAATCCATGTAACAACAATCAGTCAAACGCTGATTCATCAGTGAGGCCTAAGAGTCCCACAGGTGCTCCTAAGAGACCTAATAGTCCAAAGAGCACTGCTAATAATCCCACAGGTGCTCCTAAGAGACCTAATAGTCCAAAGAGCACTGCTAATAATCCCACAGGTGCTCCTAAGAGACCTAATAGTCCAAAGAGCACTCCCAAGAGCCTGTTAATGGTTCCCCAGAGTACACCAAGTACTCACAAGAGAATAAATAACAAGCAAATGCAAGCAGCAAAACCATCACCACCTGCAAATACTGTTTTACCTAAACCGGTAACCCCTAAACGATCTGTAGGATGGGGAATGTGCTTGTTTTGCAATCAAAAAACATTCTCTGTACAAATGTACTAATTATCCTAATAGAGACACAAGAGTCAGACGACTCAAACAGTTACACAAATGTACTAGGTGTCTCAAACCACATAATGTTAACAGCTGTGACACCCCACTGAACACCTGCAATAGGTGTAGAAGGGGCAAGCATCATGCTGCACTGTGCAAAATAGTTAGGACTAATTATGTCAATCCTAGAATAGGATGTAGAGAATCTACACCAGTACAGTGCTGCAAGGTGCGAGATGTGTACAGCGTAACTTCCCAAGCATCTCAAGTGGATGCTGCTTTGCCTACTGCCCAACTTCAAGTGAAGAACAGAGGAACCAAGATCACCATACGTGGACTATTTGATCAAGGTTCCCAGAGAACTTTCATTACTCAAAGGGCAGCAGAGGCACTTAATTTACAACCAATAGGACAAGTAAAATTAAACTTGTCAGGGTTCATGATAAATCGAGGAACCCATGAATACTCAGTAGTTCAACCGCTTGTACGACTAGGTAGTCATGCTAAGGCTGTCCAAGCCATTGTTGTAGATCAAATACCTTTAGACTTAAACATTAAGGGTCTGGGGTACACAGCCCACTTCCTGCAGGAACGTGAAATTAATTTGGCTGACAACAAATTAATGTCTGACCGCCTTAACAATGTAGATGTACTAGTAGGAGCCGACTACTATTACCAGTTCATAACTGGACATGTTAAACGATTGGGAATGAATATGCTCCAATCTGCAGGAGGCTACTTACTTACTGGTAAAGTTCTGAATGTGAACAAGCCTAAACCTGCCAATAATAAATTAGTCAGCAGTAAATCAATTCTCCAGCAACAAGCTAAAAGGAGAAACACAGCTGAGTAATAAACTCAGATTGAATGTAGTACAATTGATACTCGCCGAGATGTTTCATAGCTCTCAGTGAAAACCAATGGTCCGTACTCAAACAAGTACAAGTCACAGCGACCAAACTGTTGAATTCACTGCAGACCTAGAATTATTATCGACAAGTAGTAATTGACCACACTTAGTCTTCCTAGTTAAATTGTAATGTTAGGCTAGAGAATCTAGTACTCCCTAGGAATT
Source organism: Procambarus clarkii (assembly GCF_040958095.1). Taxonomy (NCBI): domain Eukaryota; kingdom Metazoa; phylum Arthropoda; class Malacostraca; order Decapoda; family Cambaridae; genus Procambarus; species Procambarus clarkii. The sequence goes on from NC_091168.1 coordinate 8,199,327, forward strand.
AATAATGTTAGGCTAGAGAATCTAGCACTCAATGCCACTGGCATTTCCTGAATTTAGTGATAAAATTCACTAGGACCACTGGTCCACTATACTTGCGCTTAAAGGTTTGCCAAGAAAACCTTCTTAATACCATGTTTTCTGCACTAAGAGTTAGTGATAAATACTTGCATTAATTGTTTGAGTTGTTTTTCTTTCGTTTCTGCTCATAAAGTGTAGGAGCGCAGCACGAACAAACCTGCAAACTTACTAATACGTAAGCGAATTTACAGAGAACTAATATGTTTAATGTATTATCGTTAAACATTAGCACTGTTAATTAACATGCTTCATGAGCTTAATATAGCTCACCTTAGAATTAACGTAATAATATGAGTGCTCGTTCACCATGAGTATGAGCTTAATATTGCTCGCCATGATAATTGAATGACAAAACTCCACCTCGTTAATTCGAGTTCACTGAACTCACCCTGTTAACTGTTAACGAGCTCACTGCAGCTCACCCTGTTAGCACTGCTAACGAGCTCACTGTAGCTCACCCTGTCAACAGTTAACGAGCTCACTGCAGCTCACCCTGTTAGCACTGCTAACGAGCTCACTGTAGCTCACCCTGTCAACACTGTTGACGAGTTCACTGAACTCACCCTGTTAACTGTTAACGAGCTCAATGTAGCTCACCCTGTCAACACTGTTGACGAGTTCACTGCAACTCACCCTGTTAGCACTGCTAACGAGCTCAATGTAGCTCACCCTGTCAACACTGTTGACGAGTTCACTGCAACTCACCCTGTTAGCACTGCTAACGAGCTCAATGTAGCTCACCCTGTCAACACTGTTGACGAGTTCACTGTAACTCACCCTGTTAGCACTGCTAACGAGCTCACTGTAGCTCACCCTGTCAACACTGTTGACGAGTTCACTGCAACTCACCCTGTTAGCACTGCTAACGAGCTCAATGTAGCTCACCCTGTCAACACTGTTGACGAGTTCACTGTAACTCACCCTGTCAGCACTGCTGACGAGCTCACAGTAGCTCACCATGTTCACGAGTTCAATATAGCTCGACCTGTTAATGTGCTCAATACTGCTCACTATGTTGATTTGAGTACATTTTGTTCACAATTGGCTTAGTCACTTACTTAGGTAGGTTTAGGGACTTTAGTTAGTGTCAACTGAGTACTAGCCTAATCTGTACTCACCATTAATTACAGTTGACTATACTTATAGAGACTGATTTAATAAACTCAAATTCATGTAAAGGTGATTTCGTACTAACCAGTTTACAGTGTCAAGCCTATGAGCTGCCATTTAATTAGCTCATAAGTCATAATGACTAGGCTACTACTCTCACTGTCGACTCAGAATTTTCCTTGATTTTAATGAATGAACTTTTCAGTTCTCTACTTCTATTATTTTAGCTAGTTAGCAAATTAGTTGTACCATCAGTCAGCATGACTACTGCACGGCAGTGCACATCTAATTCAATTTCCTCATTTGAATTTGAGGTGATCGTGATGCTGCATGTTATTGTCTAGTAACTCAATAGTTACAAGTCACAGCGACCCTAGACAGTGACCTTACTGTAGTGTCATAGTCTCCTTGATCTTAAATGACTAATAATACTTTACTGTATAATTATACAATAGTGTTATCAGTTCTTAGGAACTTATTCTGAGTTTACCTACGATTCAGCAGCTACGTAATACACCATTACATGTCACTGCGACCCTAGTTGTTGAGTTTATTGTGAGCTTTAGAGTGTTCCTGATTACCGATAACTTAATCATTTAATGTTTCAATATTTAATACATGTTTCCACTAAGGGAAACTGCAAGCCTATTACAACTCTGAACAAGAGTAATTTCCTTCACATCCCACTTAGACAACTATGATGATGCTGCGATGAGATATCACGTAACGAAACATTACACGTCACTATGACCCAGGATATCCCATCACCGTAGATTCTGTTAGTTTAAATTGGGAGAGTTGAATTCTATAAATATTGTGTAGGCTACAAACAACATGTTTCAGTTGACATGTAAATAGCAAGACTCAAGTTCTTGTAAGTCCTTGATAAATCCGGGACCTTCGTTATGTGTGTACTAACATACTAACATACTAACATACTAATGTATTAATCTTAATATCACTTCGGGATAGGTCAGTACAACACAGTACACTGCGACCCTAAGATCCTCCCCCCGGAGTTATGTTGGATATTTCCAACACCGAATACAACATTGTTGTATTCTTATTACTTATTACTAACCATACTAAATACTGTAGTAAGTAAAATTAACAACTCGTAGAATTCTCATGAACTAATAATTCATCTGTGCATTAGGCTAGAATTCTCACGTCACCTGACGCCAGTATTGCGTCAGATTTCTTTACAGTAAAACACATAATATTCAATTTGTGTGAGAATTAAATACGATTCTCCATAATTAAAGCATTCTGTATGACAACTGATTGCAGACGAATTGTTCTCTAACTAAAAGCCGAATAGAGCGTTAGAATCATAGCGTCTACCTCACGATAGAGTTAACGTCATCAATGAATGCCATGGGGAGACATTAATTCCTCTCCCTTATATATTTACTATTCCTAAATCTGTAAATAATAATATTTCGTTCCTCTAAATAATAAACCCGTCCAGTCTTTAAAGTTTCAAGCGCGAATGCGAGAAAGATTAATGTTCGTGACAATAATTTGTGTTATGAACGTCGACTCGGCGTGGGTTGGAGGGACGCCATCCATCCTCAGTACGCGGACACGTGCAGAGCCGAAAGGAGGCAGAACTGTGCTTACCGTACTCATAAAGGACACCATTGCCCAGCAAATCGGGCAGGTGTTATTCATCCTCAGATGAAAGCCGCCACTGTGAGGCGTGAATGACCTTGCAGATAATATCTTCAACTAGTGCTGGTGTTAAATGAGGGACCCCTAGACTTGGTTCCTGACGACACGTGATCAGCCAGCTTGAAACGCATCACAATTCAGGATAGGTTCACCGGAGCCTGGGATGCGAAATTACGGCAATCTTAATACTTATACAGTGCCCACAGCTAAGTACCCTTTATTTGATGCATCATTTACAGGTCTAATAATAGCGGGGTGATTGTTCGTCAAGCAGCGGGATAACACCTAATATCAGGTGATTAGAATTCCATCTGTAGATATTAATAATCTTGAATATGAATTGAGTAGTTAAATCAATTGCTACTGGTAGTTATTTATCTTGCAGCTCGAGAGACAAATTCCTCATGCTGTCTTCTCCCTGTTAACCGTACCATTCGTCAGTGTACCAGACTTGGAGATTAAGAGGACTTCCATGGTTATCTAAAGGAATCGGCTACAAGCTAAGGCTTATTTCTTTTTATCCATTTCATTGCAATTTGATGTATTCAGAATGTTTGATATTAATGTGTGATTTACTGTAACTCATTACTATGCTCATATTCATGTTCTTCTTTATGTGAATGATATTATATTCAGCATTATTTATAGGATTAGATTATTATTAATTGAATTAGTGAACGAACCACACTGATTCCTGGACGTACTTACCTCCAGTAATAACCCCCCAATGTAGGTGTTTGAGGTTTGTTTCTTTAATAATACAGCCCATTAATTATTCTTATGATCATACTTTCTAGTTATATCCATAGTCACTGGTTTTCTCTAGAATTTTATCTTGTGATCTGAAATTCTCAGTTTCCCTCTTTACTTTAAAAGCGGGTGGTCCTTCATAATTTAATTTACTACTTTAATTATTAATTACTCAGAATCAAGCCCAAATATCCCACACCTGCAGGACTCTCCTGCTCACCTACATCACTCTCCTGAGCACCAGCATCACTCTCCTGAGCACCAGCATCACTCTCCTGAGCACCTGCATCACTTTCCTGAGTACCTGCAGCACTCTCCTGAGCACCTGTGTAACGGGGGGTGGGGGAAATAGCTCTCTCTTGTCCATTATTCCAACCCCCCCCCCCCCCCCGTTAACTAACGAGGCCGGGGAAAACAGCTCTCTCTAGTCCGTTATCCTGTCCCCAGTTAGCTAACTCTTCTAGAGCACTCCCAGAGTTCCTAAGGCAACCTCTCTCGTTCAACACCTTGTATCCTAGGTATTTTATAACCTACATATTTAGAGTGTAGGTTAGGTAGGAGAGTGATGCTGGTGCTCAGGAGAGTGATGCTGGTGCTCAGGAGAGTGATGCTCGTGCTCAGGAGAGTGATGTAGGTGCTCAGGAGAGTGATGCTGGTGCTCAGGAGAGTGATGCAGGTGCTCAGGAGAGTGATGCAGGTGCTCAGGAGTGATGCAGGTGCTCAGGCGAGTGATGCAGGTGCTCAAGAGAGTGATGCTGGTGCTCAGGAGAGTGATGTAGGTGCTCAGGAGAGTGATGCAGGTGCTCAGGAGTGATGCAGGTGCTCAGGCGAGTGATGCTGATGCTCAAGAGAATGATGCTGGTTCTCAGGAGAGTGATGCTGGTGCTCAGGAGAGTGATCCTGGTGCTCAGGAGAGTGATGTTGGTGCTCAGGAGAGTGATGCAGGTGTAACACTGTAAAAGGTGTTTGGTTTAGTTGTATTTAAAATACATAGAGATACATGAGTCACAGACAAGGATTTGACAGGCACCATTCTGGCGGCCTGAATCTCACACCTCTAAGAGTCAATGACCCCAAGTGACCTGAGGTCAGATCATGCGAATTTCACCTTGCTTCTGCTAATCTTATAATTGGAGCCTGGTAGCCTTCAAACATGCCGACGTTTAAGGAGTGGCTTGGTAGAGTGCCTGAGGCTATCTACTTGTGGGCGGAGTTAGTTACTAGTTTCCCCAATATATACTCGGAGAGCAGAGCATAGAGAAAAAAATAGCAGACGAGCCAGCAGAAGACGGCCTAGCCATAGTGGCTGTCAGCCGGCAGGGCGGGACAGTCTCAGTCAACTACAGACCTCCCCCCCCCCTCTATCCAGCTATAGGCAGACACTTGGTGAGTTGAACATTAAGGTGACTTGGTCGTGTTTACATATGTTGTGTGATGATCAGGGGCAGTCAGTTGTAGGGTTCTCAAATTCTTGGATGATGACTCACTTTGAATATTAATCTTTAACATTTTATTTGAAATGCTAAATTATGATACTTACCATGTGAAATATAATTATGATTTAAATTGGCTTTAACTGTGTTCCCTAGAGTTTTTGAGTTGAGGTGAGAAAGCCTCTGTGGTTACTGATTCATGATATTAATGAGTACATGTTTGGAGGTGATACATGGTAATAACATCTTTTGAGAATATTTTGATACAGACAAGTTCCATTCCTTGTCTTGTATGTAATGGTCTAGAATGGATGGTGGCAGCATTTTGTCTTCTACTATCTACTCTTCTACTTCTACCTATCTACACCTCTCCCTCCACCCCTCTCCGGACTCTCACTTTCAACTAATGACCCTCCTCGCTCCTCGCACCTCTCTACCTCTCTCACCCCAAACCCTCACTAATTACTTCACTATTCATTTCTTTCCTTTCGTTTTCTCTTATACGTTTGTGGCAGTGAAATGTATTCTAGAGTTCTCTCTAGAGTTTCGGGTAGCTGATCAAGTTACGGCGCCTTGTAGTCGTAGCACCTAGGTAGTCAAATACCTAGGTTACAAGGTGTTGAACGAGAGAGGTGGCCGTAGGAACTCTGGGAGTGCTCTAGAATAGTTAGCTAACTGAGGACGGTATAACGGACTAGAGAGAGCTGTTTCCCCCGGCCTCATTAGTTAACTGGGGGGTGGAATAATGAACAAGATAGTTATTTCCCCCACCCCCCGTTACAATGTTGGCAGCAGTGTTGAACAATGTTCAATGTAGCAGGTGTTAGTTTAACATTGTTCAGTCCCACGTGTCTTTTGCCGCTCAGGCGCTATCAGGGAGATCTTGACAGGTGCTTAGTATTCGCGATTTAGCGAGTTTTTTCAGGTTAGGAGATAGTGATTCTCTAGCGTTGTGGTTTAGTGATTTTGTGAGTTTTGTGGTGTTCAGGGAATATTCACCAGAACTTGCGTGTGTAGTGATTTATGTTAGTGATAAGATTTGGTGATTTGGGAACTTAGCGGTTGGTGGTAGTGGAGGTCAGCTGAGTGTGACAGGTGACCCCGCATGTCCCAGGGGGACACCCAGCCTCCGCTGGTCCCCAGGTCAGTTGGGGAGTGGCAGGTGTAGTTCTTAAGTAGTTTTAAGTGGTGGTTCTGCTCAGATTATTGCGATCGATTGTTTTACCCCATTTGAATGCAATATATATATAACCCGAGGTGTACTGGTTTTGTACAGCATACTAGGGGCAGGCTTAGTATGTCAGTAGACTTCATGTTGACGACGCTCGACGTTAGATAGTCTGGTCACAGGGGTGGCAAAAGTTTGGAGTTGTGGACCCGCGGAGAAGCGAGGGAAACACTTTGGGTCAGGTAGGTGGCTGTAGGTTAAGGGTGGGAGTAACGGATATTTAAGTATTTAAGATTAGGAAGGTATAGTTAAGTTAGGCTAGTGTTTTGTCTATTAGTTTTGATATTTATTGTGGAGATTGGTTTAGGTGACAAGTTAAAAGTAGTGACGACCTTATTCTCTCTAACTTTACTCTGTTACTGTTTTATGTTCCACCAAGTCAATATCAGTCAGTGTTAATTGGATTATTTTAAAAATTTAAGTGTAGTCGTTGCCAGGAGGAGAGCGTTATGACTAAACTGTGTGAACCCTATACAAACTACAGGGTCACACAACAAGTTGGAACACGGGTATTGTCGCCTTTCTGTTCATTCCCAGGTCGGAGCCAGAGGAGAGACGCACATACAGAAGAGGGAGACGGCTGCCTTATACCACACTCATGGCAGCTCCTCACTACCACCACGACGACCAGCCCACTACCTGGAGGTCATGGCTCCACCACCACCACCACCATCACCCCGGGGGACCCCAAGATGCAGCCCTCTCGGTCGGTCAACATTGGTCTACCCAGTGGATCCCAGGACGGACGGACCCTAGTGGACCCCCAGGACGGATGGACCCCGGTGGACCCCAGGATGGATGGACCCCAGGACGGATGGACCCCAGGTCGTTCTGCAGACGACCCCAGACGACCCAGTAAAGATGGAAGAGGAGCAACAACGACTCCAGTCTGTTCCACCAACATCGGTCTACCCAGGATGGACCCCAGGACGGACGGACCCCAATGGACCCCAGGTCGCTTGTCAAAGACCCATGGGAGGAGGAAGAGAGAAGAAAGAAGAGAGAAGAAAGAAGAGAGAAGGAGGAAGAAAGAAGAAGAGAAGATAAGACAAGCTGAGTGAGACACGATGCCTAGTGTCCCTTGCTGGTGTCAGCATCATTGCATGGAGCGTAATTGCAAGACAGGATCGTTTGCCTTAACTGGCCGCCCCTCCTGCAAGCATGTTGCTCTGTTGAGTGATTCCTCCTGTGTCGTGCGGACTTGATGTGGCTGTCAGAAGTGGCTCTCTGAAGGAGGCGTGCTGGAGCAACAGGGAGGAGAAGAGTAGGATGGGATTTCTACGTGGCAACTATTTGGAGGTCTCGAAACTTGTAGTCCCTATAGCTGTGAAGAACCCCAATATACGTCTCTCATGGTAACTGACGTAGGGCCAATTACAGATCCGCTGGGACAACCGAATTCCACGGTCCTGTGCGCAGTGCAAGAAGTAACGGCTTCCTGGTTGACCAAGGGATGTTGTGCGTTAACGACGGAGAAGCGACATAGGCAGTTGTGTTGAAGAAATGTGGTACAGGACTATCTACAAGACCAAGCAGTGACATCGCCCAGCCAGAGACAATAGACGTCTGTCTACATATTTCATTTTTATGAAATATGTAGGTTACATGTATGTAACACCAACATCACTCTCCTGAGCACCAGCATCACTCTCCTGAGCACCAGCATCACTCTCCTGAGCACCAGCATCACTCTCCTGAGCACCAGCATCACTCTCCTGAGCACCTGCATCACTCTCCTGAGCCCCTACCTTTCTCCTGAGCACCTACATCCCTCTCCTGAGCACCAGCATCACTCTCCTGAGCACCTGCATCACTCTCCTGAGCACCTACCTTTCTCCTGAGCACCTACATCACTCTCCTGAGCACCAGCAGGGCGTGTACCATCCAGTGATTGTTTAAAACTACCGGTCTAAGTATTAGAATTAATAGGAAAGTGTTTTCTATATTTTAACTTAATGAAATATAACATAAACATAGAGGTTCCCTTCCTATGTCAAATAAAGTCAGATATAGAACCATTTATTGGAGACAGGCCGAGGGAGGGAGGGAGCTTGGACAGAATGTAAACAGAGAGGGCTCATCGTGGGGTTTTTGTGATACCCATCAGTTCAAAGTCTTGAAATTAGAAGTGAACCAACAATGAAACTGCCACAGCAACCTCACTAATATCGGGGAGTACCTTCATATCCGGTTTGAATTAAAATATTTACGATTAGAATGTTTGATAACATTAGATAGATTCAATTCGGTTATAAGACTGACAAAAAAAATCCAAGTGTAAGTCTCATTATTATAACAAGTCAAATTTCATGTATCACACCTGTACTTTACATGTTATTGTCAGTTTTTACGGTGTAACTTGTTGGCAGGTAAATTATGATCCATGAGACATCAGTTGAACTGAAGAAATCCCAGAGAGTTGTTAACACCTGCAAGATATTGTACAGACGCCAGTCTTGATCTTACAAAGAGTAACAGCCGGCATTACAGGGCCAGGAAGGTCGACAGTGTCTGATGTTAGATGACTATGCTGAAAAAACATAACAGCTAAGACATTGATTAACTTTATTAACCCATTTTAATAGTACTGACAATAAACCACTCTCTAATGAATTAAAATATTATCCAACCTATGCCATATTCAAAAGTAAAACAAAAAAGTACCTACTGGTAATTTCATCCTCATAGTTTCCTACCTTGTGCTTCAAACTCTCACTGTATCTTGTACTGCCACTTCCCTAATATTAGTACTTAAGACATATATCTTTATCAGTGTAATCACTGTTACGACCCAGGCAATGATTATGCTCTCACAGTGAACATACTTTATATACCCATCTCAGATGGTAGCGTTTGTATGAGATTTGCATATACATTTATAATATAAATGATGTATTTGGTATTATATTAGAATGTATGATAGTATTGTATGTTGTATGATACTGTATGATGAGTATCATGGCTGACTTGTTAAGTGAAGGAGAAATGATCATGTCTAATACCTGTACGCCTGTTAAAAGTGGGGTGAGGAGTATTGATGGGTGTTGTGTTGCCAGATGTCGCCTCCTTTTAGAAGTAAATATATTTTCTGATCAGGGGGAAAAACACCAACAGTATGGGGGCTTATTTATTACGTAGTAGAAGTACAAGTAAATAATTTCTGCAGAACATGTAAATGAGGCGGCTATAAGTGAGACTTAACAAATGCATAACATAGACGCGGATAACTCTAAGTACACTAAATCAACTTAAATGTACACCCGTAGTAACATTAAAAAGTATGTTGATAGCCAAGTAACAAGATAAATCAAAATCTGCAGAAACCGAATAGCTTATTGTCTAGAAATAGAAGAAAGGCAAATGTATAACATAATTCTATAACATTATGTATAACAATCAGGACATTTATAGTAAATATAATGGGATTAAACAACATAACATTTAATGAAGCCTGGCCAAGAGACCAGAAAGACATATTGGTAAACCCTAGCTGAATTAATACGGAAATTAATTAGGCGTGCAGAAATTTAGATAGAGACTGGGAAAAGCCTGATATTAAATTGGAGAAAATTAACCCAGGCCATGAGGCCGTGCAGGAAGTAAAAGCGTCACTCTTCCACCTGCCGACCGCCATGATCGCCGCCGGCGCAAACCCATCCAATGACAACTGTGTGGCCCTGCTAATTCTAAAGGCGGGGGGCAGGCCTAATGCTGCAAGGGCGGTGCGGAGCATCCTGGAGACGTCTTGCCTGGTCACTGGGGCGCCAGATTCATGCCGGAATATGGGGCCGCGCCGGGGGTTGAAGTATTTGGAAAGGGCATGAACCGGACAGTTCAAGCTGGCGGGGCCGCTCGCCAGGCTAGGGTAGGCGTGCTTCCCGCGCTGTGCTTGTAGGATCCAAAGATAATGTCGATTCCTGACCATGTAAACGATACCTGATCCAGTCAGAGCGTGTGTCGACTTTTTGCCACGTAGATCACCTCCCCCGGGCTGAAAGTAATAAGGCAGTAAGAGTGGGCAGAAGCGGGCATGCAGTGGTAACGTGACAGGCAAAAACTCAATTGAGAGGAGGAGAGGACCTAGCCAATAAGGGTATTGCAGGAGATAGACATAAGAGGGAGGGAGGAGGGTGCCCGGATGCACAACTTAATAAGAGTCCTTAATTAAACATTCCTGGATGAAACCCCAAGTAGAAAACATTGGGAGAGGAAGGATAATAAGAGTGCATAATAACTATACTGTAGCAATGTAAGGTAATTAACAATTCTAATAAATTTCAGCGAAAGGAAGGGAGCGAAATACCTTTGCTAGGACAAAGGCGGGATAAGATAGCCAGAAGTAAATCAACAAGGATAACTCAAAACAAATATAATCAGTTATAATACAATACACAATAAATCATAACAATATATAATCAATACATATACCATAGAACGGATATATATAATATCAAATAGATTTATAAAAAAAAAACAATAAATCGAATATAAGAAAGCAATTATTTTAAGGCATATCTGTAACATGCTTGTGTCCGAAGCGCGACACAAATACAACAAATTACTAAGGATGAGAGCAGAGAACATTACCCTTGGTCTCCATCTCATGTTGGCCTCCAAAAGCATGATAGGGCTGAATAGAATCCAAGGAATCTGCATTAAGTAGCCGTTGAGTGTAACCTTGGATTGTCAATGAGCATCTGAGAGCAGCACACCGAGAACTTCGGCAACATCTTGTAGAACAGGTGCAAACTTAAATCGATGCCAGGGAACTAGTGATCAGTAATTGTAATAAGAATAATATTAATAACACAAAGGAATATCGTAAATAACAGATATAACGGCCAAATGCCACAGAGTAGGAGATGAAATTAGGAAAGCGACGCCAATCCGTAATAATAATTTATGCTCATAATAAAATAATACTGAAATAACAATAATGATACGGATTAACATTAATACTATAAATATAGTATTTAATTTAGCACAGTAAATAAGGGATATATATATATATATATATATATATATATATATATATATATATATATATATATATATATATAGTATATTTTGGTAGCAGTCTTTCCTGTAGACATATATTATTAAATATGACCGAAAAAGTAAGATTAATAATTCTAACACGAATTTTCTCAATCTTTCGTACATTACGCTTCACTGTTGGAGGTAAATCAAAAATCACTTCTCCAAAATTCATTTTTATTTCTAGTCTGACGCGACACGGGCGCGTTTCGTAAAACTTATTACATTTTCAAAGACTTCACAAATACACAACTGATTAGAACTTACATACTGTAAGTTCTAATCAGTTGTGTATTTGTGAAGTCTTTGAAAATGTAATAAGTTTTACGAAACGCGCCCGTGTCGCGTCAGACTAGAAATAAAAATGAATTTTGGAGAAGTGATTTTTGATTTACCTCCAACAGTGAAGCGTAATGTACGAAAGATTGAGAAAATTCGTGTTAGAATTATTAATCTTACTTTTTCGGTCATATTTAATAATATATATATATATATATATATATATATATATATATATATATATATATATATATATATATATATATATATATATATATATATATATAGTAATAATTAACATAGGCCCTGAGCAGCTGCATCCCTGCGCCGCTGCATTGTTTAGAAACACAAGAGTACGGGAGAAATCTCACGATACTCCCTCCAAGTACTAGGAGCTGGGACTGAGAACCCGTTGCAGGACAGACCCTCCAGAAACGGGCACGGAGCGCGGTGTAACCGTGATAAGAGGAATATCCGGCTCGCGTTCTCTTCCTTACCGCAGCAGGGTGGGGGGGGGGGGCGGAGGGTCTCCGGCTTGTTGTGGCTGGGAAAAAAGGAACGTAAGAAACCGGCATAGGGCGCCAAGCGGGGCAGAGCACAAGGGGGGGAATATGCAGATGTAGGCAAGAACCCAAACCGAATGATAAATGAGCTTAAATTAAATAGAATAATATTATGTAATAAGAAATATTGATAGCAAATAGGAACATAGGAAGCAAATAGGAAGAGTAAATTAGCCAAAAAGCCCGAGAGGCCAAAGACTGTTATGCTAAATAAACATAAACAATAACAGTAGCAGTAATCCAGTAGAAAACGATAATAACAAATAAAGCAGAGGGAGGGTAGAAGTAAGCAACCCATTCTCGCACTTTTGTATAGTCAATATTGACTTATTAAATAAGTGCATATGTGACATACTAATTTATTGTGAACATTTTAGTTTACCTTGAAAAGCATCTTAGAAAACACTGACCTTACCTAACCTTCTCAGTATGTTACGATAAGCATCTTATTGCTTCGTAATTACAATTATTACTTAACCTATTATAGGTATAGGTTAAGTAATAATTGTAATTACGAAGCAATAAGATGCTTATCTTAACATACTAAAAAGATTAGGTAAGGTCGGTGTTTTCTATGAAGCTTTTAAAGGTAAACTAAAATATTCACAATAAATTAGTATGTCACATATGCACTTATTTAATAAGTCAATATTGACTGTAAGAAAGTGCGAGAATGGGTTAAAGTAAGGCAACTACAACCCGCACCGAATAATAAAGAACTTAAATTAGTAATAGTATGATACAATATTAACAACATTCATGACATTAGGTGAGGGCCGGAAGCCAAAAGGGAATTGACATGAGATTAATAACACCAAAAAAAGTGACTATAACTAACTTCAATAGCAAATAGTAACAAGTAGAGATTAACTCAGCCAAATCTGCCAATGAAACCAAAGACCATAAGTAAAGTAGACTTAAAACAATAATATAGTAGCAGAAAACCCAGAATAAACTCAATAATTACAAATAATAGCAGAGGGGGGGGGGGAAGTGAGGCACCCATAAACCCTAACTGAATAGAAAAGAACTTAAATAAATATATAACATAATGTAATAAATAATATATTGCCACCAATCAACATGTAAAGCAGCTAGGAGTCGTCAGAAATTCGTCCTGAAGTCGTCCTGACGCCAACTGGAGACCATCTTGTAATCATCCTGGATCAGGAAGGCGCCAACAAGAAGGCATCGTGCAGGCATCAAGAAGTCGTCTTGTAGTCAACACTAAGTCACCCTGCAGGCGATCGCAAACATTCACTACTACAGGAAGACCTGGACAAACTGGAAGAAAGGTCTAGAAAAAGGCTGCTAAAGTTCAACTAAGGAAAGTGTAAGGTAAAGAAATTAGGCGAAGGGAGCTGGAGGCTGAACACAAGGTACCACCTGGGAGGTGAAATCCTGCAAGAGTCAAATAGAGAAAGACCTGGGGGTTGATATCACACCAAACCTGTCCCCATAGGCCCACATCAAAAAGAACCAACAGTGGCATATGCTAGACTGGCCAACATAAGCCAGCCAGCGTAGCACTCGTTACCATAAACAATGTAACGAGCAGACTGTAATAACTTCGGTCCAACAACGTAACGTCAGTATTCCGAGTTTAGCGACTGAAAGTACTACCAAATGAGTAAATAATAGGTAAGCAATAAACCAGTAGACAAGAATAAAAAGTGAAAACGGGTGAACAATTATTGCCACTGTAGTATCAAAGCCAAAAAGGAATTTGCGGCCAATAGCGCAACGGAGCTGACCCGTAAAAGAATTAATACTGAACTAAAAAATACTAAGGGCCAAAGCACGTCACACGAGACAGAGAGGAGTGGAGAATGAGCTCGACCCCAAAAACAGGAAGAGCCAGAGAAAAGTATCACCTGGGTGAAATAAACAGCACGTAAACCAAAACTGCCAAGAGCTTTAATCAAGCAATACCGTAACGGTAAGGAGGTGAAAGTGGGAGAAAAAATGTTGAATACAACATATAACAAAGCCGCACAAGAGGCGCTGTGCCACCGGATTGACACCTGAATATCTGAATAACCCAAGGTCAAAGCGCCACCAAGGCAGGCTAAAGAGACCTGAAACTCTAGAATAATAGAAGAAAGAGCGAGACTTCCTCCAAGCAGTAGGGCTGGGACTGAAAGGCCAGATGCGGACGGGCCCCCCAGGGGCAGGAACTAAAAGTGGCAGGGAGCAATACTGATCGAATCAGTAATACAATGTGCTAGAAAAGCAGTAACAAAACCAGCAGTGGACCGCAGAAACATATGAAGGTAGCCAATAATACATGAAGTGTGAAAAGCAGGCCTGCAAATTCACAAGGCTAGACAAGTGCCGACTTAGTTGCTGGTAAGGCTACTGCCGAATAAAGATGAAGCACATAAGAATTAACGCTGCTCTGTAGCCATAAATATGAGTTAGAATTAAATATATAAATATAGTAAATAACATCAACGGCGACGCACATCAACGGCAGCAGAAGTAGTATGTCTAACTGTAAGCAATTACGCTAAAAATAAAACTGGAATAAACTGTCAATTAATAATAGCCGAAATTAATATATGAAATTGTGTAATAAACCAATACTACAAAATTGCAAAGTTAATACAGCACAAAGCTTAGGCTGGGAAGGCCAATGCCGCATGATAATTGCGCTCATAATGAAGAAACTGGACGTTAACCGTAATATATGAGATGTATTAATAATACCATATAAAAATTAGCATCACCGGGACTGTCATTAATTGATAAATCCAAGACGTGAAACATTAAATTTGTTAAATAATAAATATAAAACATAACCGAACAGGTGCAAGCGGGAAATGACAAGAGTAAGGTCAAGCACAACATAGAAATCACTGTATAAATAGATAAATAAGATAACGTCCCACACTGGTAGGAGGAAGTAGGCAGGGGAACCTTAACCTTAACATTAAACCGACATCAACGTAGCATGTATAACACAAACACCAGTGGTCAAAAGGGGCAAAATAAGGGATTAACATAAACAACCGTTGCCAAATGTAAACTGAAAAATCCTGCCCCGGAATATCAGCAGCTGGAACACCGCAGCTGGACATCGGCAACTGGCGCATCAACATCTGCTGAAGGAAAATAAATAGCAGCAACTGGCCACCAGGGAAAACTTCAGTGGTAAGTAGAAGTCCAACTGCAAGACAATTAGGGACCATTAGAACCTGGGAGCTAGCATTAAGGGAACGCCGGGAACGAACTGAAGCTAATGCTGAAGCTTTCCCCTGCCAAAAAAGGCTAGAATATCAGCAGCTGGAATAACAACGCTGAAACAGCAGTAGCTGTAACATCGACGCTTGGGACAGCGACAGCTAGAACATCGGCAGCTGCTGAAGATACAAAATTAGCAGCAACGAGCCTAGGGGGAAACTGCAGTAGTAAGGAAAGTGCAACTGCAAAACAATTAATGCTTAAAATAAGGCTGGAATATAACTCGTTAGAGAAAAACAGGATTAATACATGAAGCTGAAAATAAAATGCCATCAAATACAATAAACTGAAAAGGAGTAATAATAATAGGCACAACGTCAGCTGGAATGCTTCAGCTGGAACCCCACCTGCTGGAACTTTGGGGACTGGAACGTCAGCAGCTGGAACGGGAGCAGGAACGTCCATGGCAAGAACCTCGATAGCTGGAACGCAGTAACATGGACATTAACAGTTGGGACCGCATCAACTGGAACATTAGGAACAACTTCAGCCGGAGTATGGCAGCTGGTCCTACAACCGCTGGAATGTCAGCAGCTGGACCATGTTCCACCTGAACAGCAGCAAGCTAGAACAGCAACAGCTGCACCTGCAGCAGCACGAACACCGACTGCCAGGAACGTCAGAAATCGAAACACCAACAGCTGCAGCAACTGGACACCAAACCTGAAGCAACAACGTAGTAAGAGAGCGGCAGAACCGCTAGAACACAGCAGCAGGAACATCTGAATAATATCGTCGGCTTAACTTATCACAGGAAGAACGTCGGCTGGACATCAACCCCTGAACGAAGGCAGCTAGGATGGCAGCGGCTGTAACAACCACGGCAATGTACGCACCAGCTGGAGAGTGACAGCTGGCAAAGCCAGAAGGAGGATCCGGGCTACACCGGGGGAACGTCTGGAGAACCCAACGGCCTAAGGCCACGGTTTCTTCTGGGCTACACCGGGCAGACGAGGCGTCTGGGTAATTAGCAACTGAGGAGGTCGCCATTCTTCCGGGCTACACCGGGCAGACAAGGCACCTGGGTAACTTGCAACCGAGGAGGTCGCCGTTCTTCCGGGCTACACCAGACAGACAAGGCGTCTAGGGGACTAGCAACCTAGGAGGTCGCAGTTCTTCCGGGCTACACCGGGCAGACAAATGCCTGGAACACCACTTCCAAGGAGGCCGCAGAACTACTGGGCTACACCGGGCAGACGAAGCTTCTGGATAAACCAGCAGCCGAGAAGCCGCGTCTTCATTCGAGCTACACCGGGCAGGCTAGGGTCTGTGGAGACATAACCCGACATGTCGCGACAGGAGTCCTAACCAGGCAGGGTGGGGCCACGACACCGCCGCTCCTCTACAGAGAGGGCGGGGGCCCCTGAGGGCCCGTGGGCGCCCGTGGCGCCAAACCACCCAGCCCAAAGGAGCTCAGGGGGGTGCGGCCCACTCTCGGGGACCCCAAGTCACGCACCTGCCGCGACCCACGCTCGGGGACCCCAAGTCACACACCTGCCGCAGCCCACACCCGGGGACCTCAAGTCACACACCTGCCGCGGCCCTCAGTGCAGAGGACCTTATAGGCGCCTGCCGCCTAACCCTGAAGCTGGGGCCCATCCCAGACCCCCTGCCCAACTACCGAGCGGGCCCGACGAGTACTCGAAGGGACGAAGGGAGGAGGGAGGGGGGGGGGGTCGACCAAGCGCTCTGGGGGAAGGCCATCGCCTAACAACGTACCAGGGCCCAGAGGGGAGACGCCAAGGGCGAGGGACACGTGGCCACCTGGCCCCCAAGGCCGGCTGACCCACGGCGAAAACCAACCTGGACGCCGAGGCAGCCCCTAGGGGCAAGGAAGCCTCAGGGCCTGCCCACAGGGAGTGCCACCACCAGGCATGGGCGGCTCCAGCTCGTGGGCATGAAGAAGGCCCGACGTGCGGGCACGCCAGGGCGCGGCATGAAGGCGGGCCAAGCCCCACCCCAAGGAAGGCCGTGCCGATAATCAACGTGGTTTACCGCCCAAGAGAGGGCAAGAAAGACAGGAAGGAAGCGACCGGGCACAGCACGCACCACAAAGGGCGGCGACCCTGGCACACACCGGACTCAGGCCGCACCAGGCACGCCACCCGCAGGCACGCCGGACATGCCTGAGCACGCCCGGGCCCCTATGGGCACCTCCAAAGCAGGAAGGCCCACAGAGAGCCGGCCGTGTTGGGGCCACCCCCCACACATAGCGGTACCCTGACCACAGGCGTAAGGGGGGGGGGGGTAGAAATAGCCTAAGCTACTCTATCCCTTTGAGAAGTAGAACTTCTTGTCTCAATAAACATGCTTGAACTTGAACACAGGCAAAGGGGGGCCCTCAGGCCCAGCCGGGGCCCATGGGGCCTGGGCCCCATCGGACGACAGATAGGGCAACAAGCCGCCGAGAGCGCAGACATGTGGGCGCCCCACCAACTGGGCAGCAGGGCACCCGTTGCCCCCACGTTGTCTGGGGCCAGGGCCCCAGACATCCAAGGGCAAGCGCTCCAGGGAGCGCCATGCCACGTGGGCGACGCCAACCAGGGTTTGGGTGGGCTTGGGCCCCTAGGGGACAGAGGACCACTGAAACCTGGCCACGTGGAATCACCGCCAAGGGCGACGCCGGGCCGCTCGCAGAGAGCCTGACCGGGCACGCACGTCTGAGCGAGGCACAAACCAGGGCCCCAAGGGACAGCGCCTAGGGGTAAGCAAGCTACTGATTGCCTGGCCTCGAGGGGCTACGCCACCAGACGAGGCGATGCCGGCCCACGGGTGTAAGGGAACCGGCCGCCCTCCAGGGCGCGGGCAAACCAGGGCCCCTAGGGACAGCCTAGGGGCAAGCAAGCCACTGAGTGCTTGGCCACGTGGGGCGACACCACGGGCGGGGTGACACCAGCTCGTGGGCCTAAGGGAGCTGGGAGCCCTCCAGGGCATGCCAGGGCCTCTAGGGTCAATGCCTAGGGGCAGAGGACCACTGAAAGCCCGGCCACGTGGGGCGTCACCACCAGGGGCGATGCCACCAGCGGGGTGACGCCAGCCCGCGGGCGTACAGGAGCCGGGGGCCCAAGGGGGCCCTTCAGGGCACGCTAGGGCCCCTAGGGGCAGAGAACCACTGAAAGCCCGGCCATGTGGGGCGTCACCACCTGGGGTGGCACCATCCAGCGGGCGGAACAAGCCCCACACGGGCACGCCACGGTACTCATGCCCGGGCGCGGCATTGAGAAGAGGGACCGCGCCGGACAACCTGCACGACTAGCTCCCTAGCGAGAGGCAAAAAGACCTTGAAGGAAGCTTGCTAGGGTGGTGCACATGGACCGCTAGGGATATGGCGCTGGGCACATGCCAATCACTGGGGACATCCCTAACTGAACAGGGGCCCCACACACAACAGGGGCCCCACACACAGAGCGTGGAGGGAAAACAAGAACACCACTGTACCTTAGGACATGTTGAGTTGGGCAGGCCACCCCTGGTGGGGCACAACTGAGCCATTGGGATGTTACGGACCCAAGTCCAGCATCGGAGCACGGAGCAGTGACAACGCCATCTGTGAGTCCGCTCCCGAAACCCCCTCCAAATGGATGACGCCATCTAGTGAGGACGGGATATACCGGCCACAGGTGCTGGATTCCTGTCTTAATCAGCTCATAACATAGCCGCTGCTGACCTCTGGTGAGGTGGCGCTTAGACAGCAACGCCATCTATGGAATGAAGAGGTGGACGTTTGTGTCTAAGCCTGTAAGTGAGGTTCCCTAGAGCGTTCCAGTATTAATGACGTGTCTAATTGCAGAGTCGACCTGGGACTGCTGTGTTGGACGATGGATCAGTCTACCCGAGGCAGCCAAGGTCTCTTCACCAGTCTGCTTTGAAGAAGCTGTGAGTCACCCCCGGACGAACTCTGTTGAGAGTATTATCCTGCCTGTGGAGTGGCAGTGTTGGGAATCGCCTTATCCGGGGCTGGCTGGAGGAAGAGACTAGCCACTGTGGTGCTTAGTGAGGAGAGTGATCAGCGGGATCACACGAGGCTCCTGCCTAGGGCTCGCAACCCTAGTATCGGTCGTGGAGTGGCCTACACAGCGGAGCTGATCGGTACCTGCCAGCTACAGGCTGGATTGTGGTTGAAGGCCTCCACGACGAAGCTCCCAGTGGGACTGTGATTTGGCTGGCCTGTGGCCAGGGTAAATTCATCATAGAATCATAGTGGATTCATCGTGGGCCACGGAAGAAGGAACCAGGGCTACCCAGAGTGAGCACCGTCGAGCATTCCAGTGTCTTCGGAGGAAGACGAACCTGTACATAATAGTGTAGTTATAATCCCTGCGTGTGACTGGTATTTATTTATGGTGGTGGAGAAATATATATATATATAAATTGGAACATTTGTATCCCTCCCCCTTTAATTTAACTTGCGTTACGGAACACACCCCTTGAAAGCCTCTACTAACTTGGGGCCGGATTCCCAAACTCTACTACCATCAGAGAAGAACCCGGTTGCGTCCCAGTAGGGCCGTAACATAATTGGCATCCCCAGCGGGATCCGACCCCTTGTCAAGTATGTTTGACAGGGGTGGTGATGTAGCACAATCCCCTGTAAATAATTCACCCTGTTTATAATTATTTGGACGTAGTACGTCCTGTGCGGTGCTCGGTGTGATTTAGTGCATTATTGTAGTGCGGTGCTCGGTGTGATTTAGTGCAATATTGTAGTGCGGTGCCCGGTGTGATTACGTGCAATATTGGCAAGTGCGGTGCTAGGTGCGATAAAGTGCAACATTGGCGTAGTACAGTGCTTGGTGTGTAAAGTGCTCAAGTGAAGCGACGTGTTAAGCGTTCGTGCACCACTTAAGTGACAATGGCGGAAAAAGTGACCCTCGACGATCTGGACGATGTTCAGGCCTTTCTGAACAAGGAGGACAGTCTTGCCAGATTGAAATATCTGGGAAAGCAAGAACTTGTGTTAGTGAGTGCCTTTCTGGAGATTAAAATACGTGAAAGTGATTCCCGTGTTGAGATCTTGTCCAAGGTTCACAAACATTTGAAGGCCGGGGAGAAACAGGAAAGCGAGGCACAGAGTATAAAAGAAAGTGAGGTGGTAGCTTCCACTGAAAAGGAAGATAAAGGTAGTGACATTGAAAGTGATGAGAGTGAACTGAATATAAGTTTACTCACTGTGAAAATGCGTGAATTAGAGATCCACCTTGAAATAGAATGGAAAAAGCTAGAACTCGCTAGAGAGAGAGAGAGAAGATAAATAGTTTTTTTTTTTTTGAGATATATACAAGAGTTGTTACATTCTTGTACAGCCACTAGTACGCGTAGCGTTTCGGGCAAGTCCCTGGAATACGATCCCCGCCGCGAAGAATCGTTTTTTCATCCAAGTACACATTTTACTGTTGCGTTAAACAGAGGCTACAGTTAAGGAATTGCGCCCAGTAAATCCTCCCCGGCCAGAATACGAACCCATGACATAGCGCTCGCGGAACGCCAGGCGAGTGTCTTACCACTACACCACGGAGACTGCAAAGTTAGAACTGGAAAGAGAGAGACAAAAAAAAGAAATGGAAATGAAGCGTTTAGAATTAAAAGAAAGGAAAGAAGAGCGAGAAAGAGAAGAGAAATGAGAGAGAGGAGAGAGAGAAGAGCGAGAAAGAAAAGAAAGAAAAGAAAGAGAACGAGAAGAGCGAGAAAGAGAAGAAAGGGAAAAAGAAAGGCAAGAACGACGAGACAGAGAGGAAAAGGAAAGACAACACGAGTTAGAAGTATTGCGATTAGGCAGTCAGAGGAAAACAACAGAAACGAGTGGTTTCGATCCTGTAAGGAACATCAAAATTGTCCCTAAATTCAACGAAAGGGAAGTGTCGAAGTTCTTCGCAGCCTTCGAGAAAGTTGCAGCCTCTTTGGAATGGCCAAAGGAGAATTGGGCCATCATGATACAGTCTGTCTTGACTGGGAAGGCCCAAATCGCCTTCTCCACATTGTCCATTGATGACTCCTGTGATTATGAAAAGGTGAAGAAGGTCGTGCTCATGGCTTACCAATTGGTACCTGAGGCTTACAGGCAGAAGTTCAGGAACCTGAAAAAGACCTCGGAGCACACGTTCACCGAGTTTGCGACCATCAAGGAACGGCTTTTCCAGGAGTGGTGTGCCTCTCGGAAGGTGAAGACGAAAGAAGAACTCGAATAGCTCGTTTTGTTGGAGGATTTTAAGGAATGTCTGTCTGGAGATCTGAAGACATAAATAGAAGAGCAACAGGTAGAGACCTTAAGTGCAGCAGCCACTATGGCTGAAGAATACATCCTAACGCATAGGTCTTCCGCTAGGTATGTCCCTAGGAATTACCCACGTCTGTTTGGCAAACCTCGTCAAGAAGAAGAGAGACCCGTCCCACAAAGTGCTATGAAGACGCCCCCAAGTAGCCCTCGAAGGACTAGTCCTAGCAGTCTGAAACACCGTAGTCCGAGGAGGAATGTAGTGTGTTGGACGTGTGGACAGAAGGGACACATTGCTGCTATGTGCCGAAGCAGAACAGGTAGCGGTCCCCGTAGGGAGGTGATGCTGATGGGCTGTGGGACACCACCAGTAGGAACCCAGTCTCTGATGACTAGTCAGGAAGGACCAGGATTGTTTGCCCCTCACACTTCAGGCGGGTATGTAACGAGTGATCATACTGGTAGATCAGTTGTAGTGCTCGGAGATAGTGGAGCAGCCCAGTCCCTGATCGTGAGAAACTCGTTACCCGAGGGAGTGAGAGTAGCCGGGAGACAAAAGGTTGTCCTGGTTGGGTTTCCTATGATGCGGTACGTTGCCCCCTTAGTGCCGGTACATCTAGACTCGCCTTACTTCAGCGGCACATGTGCGTTGGCAGTAGTTAATAGCTTGCCTATAGCTGGGATTGACGTAATACTAGCCAATGACTTGGTGACAGGTTGGAGCAACAATCATCCCAAGATTGTGGACGAGTCAGCCGAAACAGCAAGAAGGTCTCAGGTAACAGCAGGCATTGGTAATATCCAGGTACAGGCAGACATACAACTACTTAACCTGTTTAATCCTTCCTCTACCCAACAGACCGACAGCAATCTAACAGATTCTGCCAATTCTTCTCCCGACAAGAAACATGAGGTTATGGTGACAGGAGCGACTGAGCAAGAGGAGAGGCCTCATGTACAAGTACCCACTGATACCCAAGAGTCTGGAGTGAAGGCACACGAGTACTTGCGGTATGGCAAGGTACAACGTTCATTGAACCGGCCAGAGATTCCCCAGACGTCAGAGGTATGTGAGGTAGGTGCGCAGGCTCTAGTGCACTCTTTGATCCAAGCCAGGCTAATGGAGATCGCCAGCTATGGACGTAATAGGCTCATGAAGCTTATTCCTAAATGTTTCTTGGCGGTATTTTGTATAACTCTTATGTGTATTTTAAGTAAGGACCAGTGGACGACCCGACAGATGATGGCTCCTATGAACATCATGAAGAAACCCCAGGGATTAGAGACTTGCATTGTGAGTGTTGCAGTCGAAGAAGGGACCTGGAAGGTGATGGTGGATACAGGAGGTATGAGAAATTATATTATGAGTGACTGTTTCCGACAGATTGACACCCCCCGCGTGATTGCTGAGCCTGGATTCAGCGTTATACGGAACGTTGGTCGACCTGACGGTGGCAGAGCGGACACCATCTTCAATGTACAAGCAGCTCTGTTGAACAGTTATGTTGTAAGTACCGAATTAACAACTATCGCTGTCACTCTAAATTATCAGACCCCTGTATTCCAGGTTCCCGTCTCCCTGAAGAACGACCGGATCGGTGTAAGAAATGCCGTCTGTGACCAGCCACCAACGGTGCCACGACACAGGGAGGTGTCGATTCGCCCCACATTGCGTCTGTGCCGATCCTTACTAAAGACACGTGAGATTATGCCCCTGCTTGCCATCTCAGTGAAGGTGTGGGAAGTCACATCTGGCAGGTCATTGCCTACCATCTTCAAGTTTTCCTTGTGCCAGAATCTCCTATTAGGGCAGTTTTGCGGACAAGACATCCTCGCCACTCTAGTCCATTGTTTATATGAGTCCGCTCGGAGTTTTACCAACGTACTAATTTGGTTTGTCTTCCCTTTTATAGAAACCCAAACCAAATTCTTTTTGGTGGGGAGGTGTTACGGACCCGAGTCCAGCATCGGAGCACGGAGCAGTGACAACAACGCCATCTGTGAGTCCGCTCCCGAAACCCCCTCCAAATGGACGACGCCATCTAGTGAGGACGGGATATACCAGCCACAGGTGCTGGATTCCCGTCTTAATCAGCTCATAACATAGCCGCTGCTGACCTCTGGTGAGGTGGCGCTTAGACAGCAACGCCATCTATGGAATGAAGATTTGGTTTGATGAGAGTGAAGGGTTACAGGTTGTCCTTGGGTGGTTTCCAGGTAAGTTGCTTTTCATCTTCAAGGTGATAAGACCCTTAACACTATTGTTGGATTGTTTGATGTCACCAGGAGGAAGTCACTTACTGAGTGAAGTCCACAGTAAGGGTTGTCAAGGTTTCAGAATGGTTCTGTTATTTTCTTGGGAGGCCAAGATGGATTGAAGGTGTGGTTTGTATTAAAGTTCACCATTAGAGGGTGTGAGCTTGTTCTTGGAGTTGTGATTTGGATATTGTGCATAAGAATAATCCTGTTTTCTTTCATTGATCGTTCTAAGTTATGAAGCAACTGATAATGTGTTCACCACTGATGGTCATCTGAGTCAGTTCAATCAGGTAATCCTTGCACTTGTCCTCGTGGTTTGTTGTTACGGACCCGAGTCCAACGTCCGAGCCCGGAGCAGTGACAACCACGCCATCTGTGGGTCAGCTCCCGAAACCCCCTTCAAATGGACGGCGCCATCAAGTGAGGGCAGGAAATACCAGCCACAAGGGCTAGTTTCCCGTCCTGATCAGCTCATAACACAGCCGCTGCTGACCTCTGGTGAGGTGAAGCTTAGACAGCAACGCCATCTATGGAGTGGATAGGTGGGCGTTTGGGTCTGAGCCGGTAAGTGACATGCCCTAGAGTGTCCCTGCTACTGATGACGTGTCTGCTTACAGAGTCGACCTGGGACTGCTGTAATGGAAGTGGGATCAGTCTACCCAAGGCAGCCGACTTGTCTCCAAGTGTTTGCTGCAGCAGCTGTGAGTCGCCCCCCCCCCCCCCGGATGAACACTGTGGTGTTACCCTGCCTGTGAAGTGGCAGTTGAGGGATTGTCATACCCGGGACCGACTGGTGGAGACGCTTAACCACTGGGGTGTTGTGGAAAGGAGAGTGACCTGTGGGATCACACGAGGCTCCTGACTAGGGTTCGCGACCTTAGTATCGATCGTGGAGTGGCCTAACCAGCGCTGCAGATTGGAACCTGCCAACTACCGGCTGGACTTGTGGTTGATGGCCTCCACGATGGTGCCCCCAGTGGAACTGTGATTTGGCTGGCCTGTGGCCAGGGTAGACTCGAGCGGATCGAAGGATTCATCGTAAGGCCACAAGAGCACCAAGAGCTTAGCATCGTGAGCACCGTAGAACACTCCGCGTCTTCAGAAGAAGACTACTTTGTAGATAACAGTGTTTATACCCCTCCCCTGTGTAACCTTTTATATATATATTTATTGGTGACGGTAATTATATTATTAAGTTTTTGCCTTTATTTCCCTTCCCCTTTAATTTACTTGTGTTACGGATCTCATCCCTTGAAAGCCACTACTAGCTTGGGGCCGGATACCCTTCCTCTAACAACATCAGAGAAAGAACCCGGTTACGACCCGAGAGGGCCGTAACATAATTGGCATCCCCAGCGGGATCCGACCTCTTGTCAAGTATTGACAGGGGTGGTGAAGTGGCGTAATCCCTGTAAATAATTCCCCCTGTGTGTGACTATTAGGACGTTATACGTCCTGTGCGGTGCTCAGTGATTAAGTGCAATATTGCGTAGTGCGGTGCTCGGTGTGATAACGTGCAACATTGTATAGCGAAGTGCTCGCTGTGATTAAGTGCAATATTGTATAATGCGGTGCTCGGTGTGATTCAGTGCAATATTGTAGAGCGAGGTGCTCACTGTGATTTAGTGCAATATTGTGTAGTGCGGTGCCCGATGTAATTACGTGCAATATTGGCAAGTGCAGTGTTTGGTGCGATAAAGTGCAATATTGACGTAGAACAGTGCTCGGTGCATTAAGTGCTAAAGTGAAGCGGTGTGTTAAGTGCTAAGTGTTCCATCTGTGACAATGGCAGAAAAAGCGACCATAGACGATCTGGACGATGTTCAGGCTTTTCTGAACAGGGAGGACTGTCTTGCCAGATTGAAATATCTGGGCAAACAGGAACTCGTACTGGTGAGTGCCTACCTGGAGATCAAGATCCGTGCCAGTGATTCCAGTGTGGAGATCTTGTCCAAGGTTCACCGGCATTTGAAGGCCGAAGAAAAACAGGAAGATGAGGCACAAGGTACAAAAGAAGGTGAGGAAATAGCTTCCACTGAAAAGGAAGATAAAGGCAGTGACATTGACAGCGATGCAGGTGAGCTGAATATCAGTTTACTTACAGTCAAAATGCGTGCCTTAGAAATAAATCGTAAGATAGAATGGAAGAAGTTAGAAATAGAACGAGAATTAAAAGATAAAGAAATGGAGATGAAAGATAAAGAATTGGCGATGAGGCGTTTAGAATTAGAACGAGAAGAAAGAAGAGAAGAGCGAGAAAGAGAAGAGAAACGAGAAAGAGAACAGCGAGAGAGAGAAGAAAAAGAAAGAGAGAGACAACATGAGCTAGAAGTATTGCGGTTAGGTGGTGGGAGGCAAAGAATGGAAACAAGTATTTTCGATCCAGTGAGGAACATCAAAATGGTCCCAAAATTCAATGAGAAGGAAGTGTCGAAGTTCTTCGTGGCCTTCGAGAAAGTCGCTGCCTCTTTGGCGTGGCCAAGGGAGAATTGGGCCATCATGATACAGTCAGTCTTGACTGGGAAGGCTCAAATCGCCTACTCCACATTGTCCCTTGACGACTCCGACGATTATGACAAGGTGAAGAAGGTAGTGCTAATGGCGTACCAATTGGTACCCGAGGCTTACAGGCAGATCATTGTCTTCCATCTTAAAGTTTCCTTTGTGCCAGAGTTCCCCAGAAGTACAGTTCTGTGGACAAGACAGCCTCGCCACTCCAGTTTATAGTGTACGCGAGTCCATTTGGAGTTGTATCCGTGTACTAATTTGGTTTGTGTTTTTCTTTATAGAAACCCAAACCAAATTCCTTTTGGTGGGGAGGTGTTACGGACCCGAGTCCAGCGTCCGAGCCCAGAGCAGTGACGACCACGCCATCTGTGGGTCAGCTCCCGAAACCCCCTCCAAATGGACGGCGCCATCAAGTGAGGGCAGGAAATACCAGCCACAAGGGCTAGTTTCCTGTCCTGATCAGCTCATAACACAGTCGCTGCTGACCTCTGGTGAGGTGAAGCTTAGACAGCAACGCCATCTATGGAGTGGATAGGTGGGCGTTTGGGTCTGAGCTGGTAAGTGACATGCCCTAGAGTGTCCCTGCTACTGATGACGTGTCTGCTTACAGAGTCGACCTGGGACTGCTGTAATGGAAGTGGGATCAGTCTACCCAAGGCAGCCGACTTGTCTCCAAGTGTTTGCTGCAGCAGCTGTGAGTCGCCCCCCCCCCCCCCCCGGATGAACACTGTGGTGTTACCCTGCCTGTGAAGTGGCAGTTGAGGGATTGTCATACTCAGGACTGACTGGTGGAGACGCTTAACCACTGGGGTGTTGTGGAAAGGAGAGTGACCTGTGGGATCACATGAGGCTCCTGACTAGGGTTCGCGACCTTAGTATCGATCGTGGAGTGGCCTAACCAGCGCTGCTGATTGGAACCTGCCAGCTACCGGCTGGACTTGTGGTTGATGGCCTCCACGACGGTGCCCCCAGTGGAACTGTGATTTGGCTGGCCTGTGGCCAGGGTAGACTCGAGCGGATCGAAGGATTCATCGTAAGGCCACAAGAGCACCAAGAGCTTAGCATCGTGAGCACCGTAGAACACTCCGCGTCTTCAGAAGAAGACTACTTTGTAGATAACAGTGTTTATACCCCTCCCCTGTGTAACCTTTTATATATATATTTATTGGTGACGGTAATTATATTATTAAGTTTTTGCCTTTATTTCCCTTCCCCTTTAATTTACTTGCGTTACGGATCTCATCCCTTGAAAGCCACTACTAGCTTGGGGCCGGATACCCTTCCTCTAACAACATCAGAGAAAGAACCCAGTAACGACCCGAGAGGGCCGTAACATTTGTGTCTGTTGTGTTGGATATCAAAGGTCTCCTGAGGAGTTTTGTTGTGTCATTGGTGGTTCTACGAGTGAAGAGGTTTCAGATGTATGTGTGTGGTTTAACACCTATTTCTTCTACTTTTAGTACCAATTGTTCGAGGCTGTATGTTCCACAGAGGATCCAGTGTGGTGGGAAACAGATGTTCTTGTCAGGGCATGCCCGGA
Source organism: Procambarus clarkii (assembly GCF_040958095.1). Lineage (NCBI taxonomy): Eukaryota > Metazoa > Arthropoda > Malacostraca > Decapoda > Cambaridae > Procambarus > Procambarus clarkii. The sequence goes on from NC_091168.1 coordinate 8,227,240, forward strand.
TCAACCTCATTACCTAGGAGAAGTCCCTGAACCACTTGCATCCAGTCAGTTTCTTCCAGTCAGTGGTTCAACTCCAGAAACAAGGAGAAATGACCAGTGGAACATGTATGGGAAATATTTACCATGTAGAAAATGGGTACCATGCAAGTATATGGGACTAATGTGAGTTTAACAGTGGAACCAGATGAAAAGATAACTCATGGCATAGACCTTGTTAGTGAGGTTGCATTAATTGACCTTACTATTTACGTGCATCAGGATAAAATTATTGATAAATGGATATATTACCTCATATATGTAAGTGAACAGAATGAGATAGTGTCCTGAAGAGATAAATTTGCATACTCCAGAGGAACAGGTGTGAAACTCCTGATATATACAGAGAGTGATGTAGGACATGATCACAGGACTGAACTTTTTAATGTTCATGTGAGACCTAGCTAGTTGGTTACATTTTGATTGTTGGAGTATTAAGTATACCTGTGTTTTCATTTTTGCCAAGACATAATCATGTCTTGGATTACATGCATAGGATGTTCAGTGTGGTTGGTTCTGTATATTTCATTGATCATATGTTTTATTTTTCATATTATTTTATGCATGCATACTTTTCCATTAATATACTATGTATTGTATTCACTTTAGACAAAAATGTAATTAATCTTCAATTATTCCATTTTTGTCCCTGAGGTGGAGATATGTTACGACCCAGGTAATGATTAGATTTACCTGGCTCTCAGAGTGAACATACTTTATACACCCATCTCAGATGGTAGCATTTGTATGAGAGAGATTTGCATATACAGACGAGGAGTCACAATAACGTGGCTGAAATATGTAGACCAAACCACACACTAGAAGGAGAAGGGACGACGACGTTTCAGTCCGTCCTGGACCATTCTCAAGTCGATTGTGAATGGTCTTTCAAGTGGACAATCGACTCGAGAATAGCCCAGGATGGACCGAAACGCCGTCTTCCCTTCACTTTATTCTGTGTGGTTTGGTCAACAGATTTACATATACATTTATAACATAAATGATGTATTTGGTAATATATTAGAATGTATGATAGTATTGTATGTTGTATTATACTGTATGATGAGTGTCATGGCTGGCCTGTTAAGTGAACGAGAAATGATCATGTCTAATACCTGTACGCCTGTTAAAAGTGGAGTAAGGAGTATTGATCGGGTGTTGTGTTGCCAGATGTCGCCTCCTTTTAGAAGTAAATCTATTATTTTAATTAAGTATGTATATACTTTTAGACATATTATTAGAATATGTGAAACATTAATCAAATATAATTAATCAAATAATAATCTCAACATTAATCAAATATGATCTAATCAAATAAATCTCAGAATAAACAATACCCAAATTTGTAACAAAGTAGATGGCAAATTCCTTGGCGTTCTCATTGACCACAAACTGAATTTCAAGGGAAACATTCTAAATATATAAAAAAAGTTTCAAAAACTGTTGGCATTCTTTCTAAGATCAGATATTATGTACCCTGCCCTGCCCTGGTGATGCTCTATAACTCCCTCATCTATCCATATCTCAACTATGGTATTTGTGCTTGGGGTTCTACTACCCAAAATCATTTACGTCCTCTAATTACTCAACAGAAAGCTGCTATTAGGACAATATCCAACTCTGGCCCCAGACATCACTCGGTACCCCTACTCAAATCTCCGAATATGTTAGACATTAAGTCTCTGCACATCCTCTCATGTGTATTATACATATATAAAACGCTGAACTGTAATGCCAATCCTGACCTCAAAAGCTTCATTGAAGGTTGTAACAGAACCCATGAGCACCACACCAGAAACAAATACAGTTTTGATATTTCAAGAGTACGCCTTAATCAAACTAGAAATGCTCTACAAGTCAAGGGACCCAGATTGTGGAATGACCTTCCCAACCATGTTAAAGACTGTATCTCTCTCAACCAGTTTAAGATAAAAACGAAGCACTATCTAATAAATTCCCTGTAACCTACCTTACCCCTATATTGTCAACATATGTCTTTTTTAAACAACGCTGTTTGTCGACCTACTTGTATTTGTGCTGCTTTTTCAGCCATGTTCCCTCCTTTTTTATTTTTATTTGTTCTCAACACATTTTATACTTTAAACTCAATTAGTATTAAGTTTTAATCTTTAATGTTTTTCCTGCCCGAAACACTTTGCGTAATAGTGGCTTTAGGCATTGTATGTACTAGCTCTATCTATTAATCTATCAATTTTTGTAAAACCTTTTGTATGTATGTACCTTACTTGAATAAACATTTATTATTATTATTATTATTATTATTTTATTAGCATGATTTTGTCTTGTTTGAAAGTGGTTACTTTCATTTGTAGTGTGTGTAATTGGAGAGTATGGTTGCCGTATGGTAGCTCAGAGGAGTTGCCATAAGGAGCACGTGATGCAAGCCAGCAGAGCTCAGTAGCTCTCTTGTTGTTCTCCTCCAAAATCCTCCAAAAGAAGCAGAGCTCAGTAGCTGGCTGGGGTCTGTTCTGGAAACTTGTAATTCTACTTAAAGTTAAGTTTCGTAATTGTTTTTCTTGTTCTAGTGTAGGTGATAGTTATCTGAGGAGACATACATTGTGTTAGCCATACCTTGAATTAGGATTATATTTCAGTGATTATATTATACTACATAAAGAAAAATTTATATATATTTTCTTTCATATACATGATGTTTTACTTGTTTCTTTTATTTAAATTGTGTCTGCTAGGAACATTCTGGTGTATCAAATACATGCACGGTGCTGTACCCCTAGATACGATCCAGTGATGCCAGATACACGGGCCTTGTTGTACTAGGTAGATAACAATCACCTCTGTCAATAAATATTGTAGTTATATGTGATATAAAATATTGCTATAATGTACCTTTTCATCTTATCTGATATGATAGATTAAAGACCTGCTCGAAATGCTATGCGTGTTAGTGGCTTTGCAAGGATGTTAAAATACCAATCTTATGTAATCTCACCAACCTGTTACACCTTCTTGTGAATATATTATTATTATTATTATTATTATTATTATTATTATTATTATTATTATTATTATTATTATTATTATTATTATTATTATTATTATTATTATTGTGTTATTTATTGACGTCAATTCCATACTTGTGTCATTTACCTGTTAATTCCAAGACTCGGTTACACTGTGGGGTTTTACCCACAAACCAAGTAAGTAATATAAGAGTATACCCAAAATTTGCCAGTGCCGGCTACTAAACACATGGCCCTGTATGACTAACCATCCTGCGAGATGGGGACTTGTATTACCACTGCTGCCTTATTCACTCTTGTGTTGATGATATCCAAAAGAATGCATCCGGAGTCTGCCAGTGCAGACCGCTTATCACATGCCTCTGTATGACTAACCATCCTGTGTGATGGGGATTTCTTAGCATCACCTAGTTAGCTTTTTTTTGACACACTGTACTCCACTTCATATAGTCTAGGGTAGCTGCACTAATGCAGATGTACCTCATATTTTAATAGAAAAAAATATAAGAATATATATATTGATTTTATTGTTAAGAACAACTGGCACAAATTCTGTGATAAAACAAATATTGCGATTGATAATGTCAATTTAATACATTAAGCTTGGCTATTACAATTTAGTGATTGTGGATTGGAAGCGCGCACTGATACGATCCAGTGATTTCGCTACAGAAATTTATATTGATTAATGTATTATAGTTAATAAATGGTGGACCTCTCAGCAGGTGGAAAAATAGCGACTGACCTTGCAAGTGATCCTCCCCAGATCCTACCTTGGGAGGAATACAGTATCAATGTGTTCTGTAACTTCTATGTATTCCGAGTAGTCCACTAACATTGTCTTAATAACTTAAAGAATTTTCGTTTCATTAATTGGGTATCGTTTTACAAATTTATTTTATGCCTAGAGAATTTATTTTATTTGAAAACTAATTCAGGGAAAAGATTCGAGAGGTAAAATAATGCCACAAAAGTTGTCATCGGGATATACAGCTGTGTTAAGGTGGCACTTGGTAGGTCGTGACGTATATGGTGTTGAGTGACACTTGGTAGGTCGTGACGTATATGGTGTTGAGTGACACTTGGTAGGTCGTGACGTATATGATGAAGAGTGGACCAGTAAACAGCTGTGCGGAGAAATACTCTGCTCAGTAAATCAGAAACATTTTATATGGTGAACCGGATGTACTTTTCCTCCTGTATTCGCATCTTGAACAATATTAAATTACTTTGGATTGAGCAGTACAATGGAGTTGAACAGTCACACTGGCACTTACTTAATTCTTTGACTTTATAATGACTTACCCCTGAAAACACTCTTATGGTGAACATGCGGTTCTTTGGAATAAACTATACATATTGTAATTCCATAAACGTGTTGGGAAAAAGATATACACAGTCAGTCCAGTATCTTTATTATCATAACTAGAACATACATAGTGTGAACAAGAGACAAACGACATCCGTGTGTATTCATGCGTACAGTATTAAAACAAATGTATTGCTTCATGCAAACTTGTGATTGTACAGTAACATTGAGTGTTGTACTTGAGTCAGTGTATCACAGTATATCTTAATTACAAAGTAGAGCAACAAATGTTACTGAAAGTTATAAGTAGCTTAACTCAACAGAGAACGGTGATGAATATGGAGTTTAGTGAGCTTGCGGCGGCGAGCAACTCTGGAACCTTAGCGCAGTTTACACTCCAGCTCGTAGCTCACACTAAGTTATATATATAACTGAAAACTCCACACCCAAGAAGTGATTCGAACCCAGATAGGTATGTATGTATGTATATGTCGTACTTAATAGCCAGAATACACTTCTTGGCTTAGTATGCAAGGCCCAATTTGCCTAATAGGCAGAGTGATTTTCGTTATCTTAAAAATAATTTACAATTGGTTTATTGGAATTATGTTATGGTAGTTTAAGTTAGCTTGATATAAGTTAGGTTAGGTTTGGTCATATTTCTAAGTTAGTTTTAACTCATTAAAAAAATGAACTTGCATATAATGTGATGCAAAGCTTTATCATTTCATAAATATATATATATATATATATATATATATATATATATATATATATATATATATATATATATATATATATATATATATATATATATATATGTCGTACCTAGTAGCCAGAATGCACTTCTCAGCCTACTATGCAAGGCCCGATTTGCCTAATAAGCCAAGTTTTCCTGAATTAATATTTTTCCTCTAATTTTTTCCTTATGAAATGATAAAGCTACCTATTTCATTATGTATGAGGTCAATTTTTTTTTATTGGAGTTAAAATTAACGTAGATATATGACCGAACCTAACCAACCCTACCTAACCTAACCTAACCTTTCTTTATAGGTTAGGTTAGGTTAGGCAGCCGAAAAAGTTAGGTTAGGTTAGGTTAGGTAGGTTAGGTAGTCGAAAAACAATTAATTCATGAAAACTTGGCTTACTAGGCAAATTGGGCCTTGAATAGTAGGCTGAGTAGTGCGTTCTGGCTACTAGGTACGACATATATATATATATATATATATATATATATATATATATATGTGTGTGTGTGTGTCGTACCTAGTAGCCAGAATGCACTTCTCGGCCTACTATGCAAGGCCCGATTTGCCTAATAGACCGAGTGATTTTCTTTATTTTCAAAAAATTGTTTCCAATTAGTTTATTTGAATTATTATTACTATATTATATTAAGAACATAAATTATTGACTTAGTTGTGTTAGTTTAGGTTAGGTTAAGATAGGTTAGGTTAGGTTAGGTTAGGTAGGGTTGGTTAGGTACAGTCAAATATCTACGTTAGTTTTAACTCAAATTTAAACAAATTAACTCATACATAATGAAATTTATCATTTCTTTAATGATAAATTTGAAATTTATCATTAGCTTTATCATTTCATAAGAAAAAAAATTGAAAAATATATAAATTCAAGAAAACTTGGCTTATTAGGCAAATCGGGACTTGCATAGTAGGCCGAGTACGTTGTTCTGGCTACTAGGTACGACATATATATATATATATATATATATATATATATATATGTCGTACCTAGTAGCCAGAACACACTTCTCAGCCTACTATGCAAGGCCCAATTTGCCTAATAAGGCAAGTTTTCATGAATTAATTGTTTTTCGACTACCTAACCTACCTAACCTAACCTAACCTAACTTTTTTGGCTACCTAACCTAACCTAACCTATAAAGATAGGTTTGGTTAGGTTAGGTAGGGTTGGTTAGGTTTGGTCATATATCTACGTTAATTTTAACTCCAATAAAAAAAAATTGACCTCATACATAATGAAATGGGTAGCTTTATTATTTCATAAGAAAAAATTTGAGAAAATATATTAATTCAGGAAAACTTGGCTTATTAGGCAAATCGGGCATTGCATAGTAGGCTGAGAAGTGCGTTCTGGCTACTAGGTACGACATATATATATATATATATATATATATATATATATATATATATATATATATGTCGTACCTAGTAGCCAGAACTCACTTTTTGGCCTACTATTCAAGGCCCGATTTGCCTAATAAGCCAAGTTTTCATGAATTAATTGTTTTTCGACTACCTAACCTACCTAACCTAACCTAACCTAACTTTTTCGGCTACCTAACCAAACCTAACCTATAAAGATAGGTTAGGTTAGGTTAGGTAGGGTTGGTTAGGTTCGGTCATATATCTACGTTAATTTTAACTCCAATAAAAAAAAATTGACCTCATACATAATGAAATGGGTAGCTTTATCATTTCATAAGAAAAAAATTAGAAAAAATATATTAATTCAGGAAAACTTGGCTTATTAGGCAAATCGGGCCTTGAATAGTAGGCCAAAAAGTGAGTTCTGGCTACTAGGTACGACATATATATATATAACTTAAGGAAAACTTGGCTTATTAAGCAAATTAGGCCTATATAGTAGACCAAACAGCGCGTATTCTGCCTACTAGGTACAACATATAATGTACCCGCCTTCTGTATTGTGTTACAATTTAACTACTGGTATTCCGACGCTTAATTTTTTTTTAATCTGACCTTAAAGTGGTGGATGGAGGAGGCTTCCAGGACTTGCTTCAGTGCAGTCCACTTGTCTACCATCCGTTCAGGGTATGAATATTTCCTTATATTACGTCGTGTGTGGGGGGGGGGGGCTGAACTTCAGTTCCTGGGCCCCCCACCTTTTCACCTGTCAGATGTCTTGTGTGTGTGTGTCATATATGAGCATTTTCCTCAATAATTATTCTCGTTTAGTTAGATAAAAGCATAAACATAATTTGGTGGTCTTTTTAGGCTACATCTGCAGAAAATGTGAGAACGCATTTTGAATTTCGTATACAAATTATTAATAGTGTTGATCGTTCTAGTAGATAGCTCATAAGATTTTAATTCTTAATCAATTTTAAGTTTAAAATTGTGAAAAATGATCTAAGATTCCAAAGTTCTTTCCACGTAGTAGAGATGCCAGAGTAGTTGCAGGCTAGTTATTATTAGGGTTAATCAGTAAAGTGGTCTTGCTGTAATAATCTACTAACTCTGCACCGCTACTGAATTAGTTAAGAGATGTGGAAGGGGTGACACCCCACCCCGACACCGCGCCGCACTCCACCACACTCTTATGGGCAACATCTCCAGGAAAAATAACATCCACAAATATTTTTTTTTACATGATGATTGTCAAGCAATTCAAACTTCCTAATGAATCCAAGGAACTAATTACATTAAATTTATATAATATTAACGGGGCTAATGCCCCTAAAGCATTCTACATACGACACACAGCTAGATATTTAAGAACAATGACATATCAAAATAAAGGCACAGGTCAAATTTTATTTGACACCTTAATTCTTGCATATATATTTAGACATCGATATGCAGGAATATTAATCTATTTTAACTTTCTTCATAAAAAGAAAAAGATAAGTTGACACTACTACTAAATCTATATAATATTTTAACATATAATTTTTATATTTCAAACATAGTCACAGCATATCTGTGAATAAACTTTCGATCATCAGTATTATTTACTTGCTATAATATATTTTCATTATATTATACTGTTGGGTCATGGAAGAGAGGGAGGGAACTATCAGGGGGAAAGCGCCAAGTCATTACGACTTACAGCACTTGGACGAGGTCAGGATAAGGATTTTGGATAGGACGGGGGAAGGGGGGGGGGAGGAATGGTGCCCAACCACTTGGACGGTCGGGGATTGAAAGCCGACCTGCATGGAACGAGACCGTCGCTCTATCGTCCAGCCCAAGTGGTTGGGCACGAAAGATAAGTGTGAGGAGATGCCACAGCATGAGCCAGTGTGAAGAAATGACACAGCGTGAGGCAGGTATAAGGAGTGACACAACATGTGCCAGGTATAAGGAGTGACACAGCATGTGCCAGGTATAAGGAGTGACACAGCATGTGCCAGGTATAAGGAGTGACACAGCATGTGCCAGGTATAAGGAGTGACACAGCATGTGCCAGGTATAAGGAGTGACACAGCATGTGCCAGGTATTAGGAGTGACACAGCATGTGCCAGGTATAAGGAGTGACACAGCATGTGCCAGGTATAAGGAGTGACACAGCATGTGCCAGGTATAAGGAGTGACACAGCATGTGCCAGGTATAAGGAGTGGCACAGCATGTGCCAGGTATAAGGAGTGACACAGCATGTGCCAGGTATAAGGAGTGACACAGCATGTGCCAGGTATAAGGAGTGACACAGCATGTGCCAGGTATAAGGAGTGACACAGCATGTGCCAGGGGGGGTAGCAATATATGGAGGTACCCTCAAATGTGACAACAGTTATCCTACTCTCTATCATCAGTATTATTTACTTGCCATACTCACCTGAACATATAATACTTCATGTTTAATCAGTAACACAAATTAATTGCTATTACAGTAAATATATTATGGTTAATTTTATTATAAATGTGTGTGCGGAGAGTTGTATGGCTTGCACAGCCAGCTCCTCGTCGTACTCACATGAAGAACTTACTAACAAAATGGAAAATGAAGTAAAATGTGAAGCATTAATTTTATTTAATGGCTTTAATTGGGACTTGAGGACATATCTCTGGTAATGTATCGTTTATCTTGTATTTACTGTATCATACAAATTTATACTTCACAATTAAAACAAATCTTGTTATGTAATCATAGGCGGCGTGAATAACTAATCTATTAAACTACGAATCACATAGATTTTACTGTTACTTCTGACAACACTGTCGGTTAAGAACACTATCTGCTTATTAGATTTAGAGCAAAATCTTTCCCATTATTCCGAAGAATACATCTTTTTATCTTATATATTACTTAAATTTTTTTGTTAAGTGTAGCCTGATGCTGCTTCTGTCTGGGCCTCGCTCACACTCCAGCCTGTCTCCATACATTCATTTACTCAATTTGTAGACATTTTTCAGATTGCCATTTTCGACTTCCAATTACTATATTACAAAAAATTACATTCCAAAAGCTCTTCGTTTTCTTCAAAAGTTTAGTCTATACTTTCGTTAAAAAAGCTAACCAATGAAGGAAACTTGATTTAACATCATACCGGAATGGAATAAGAGATCTCTAAAATTTTGATGACTTACTTGATTGAGTAAACGGAAGGCCTATTTAAATGATTTTAAAATACTGAATATTGATTGATGTACCTTCATTGATCGAGCTAATTTTTTTCGGAAACCATTACACGAAGTGTCAAAAATATATTTATACTCTCAGTAATGCGCGGAAATAGTTCCATGGCGACATTTACACGATAGTTATGTTGTGGTGAGCTGAGGTGTGGGGGAGAGGCACTGGTGGTGATCACAGGGGCTCCAGCAACACATTCTCGGCTCTCCACCACGGCTGCATTCCCGCCACCACCGCCAGGTGTGAGCGATGGTGGGTACTTAGCAGGTGTGGAGGAGGATGCCTAGTAGATATGGAGGAGGATGCCTAGCAGGTATGGAGGAGGATGAGAGGACGATATGGAGGATGACTGGTATGATAAGAGGCTATACAGGTGAGTGGTGGTCAGGTCAAAGCCCTTGTTACCTCATTCCGTTTTATTGCCGCTGATAAAGGCACCTGGAGGATTTATTTTCATAGAGTCTATTCCGAAGGAAGAAATGATAATGTTATCCGTGGAAATGACGAAGACGAAGATGAGGATGATGTTGTTCAAAATGTTAGCGGCAGTTTGCTGTTCGGGATCGTTAATGTCCATGGCGCCAATAATCATGAAGAGTACGCCCACCAGCACCTAAAACAATAAATCAGCAAGTTACTCTATATATACATGACAACTTTCACAGGAACTAATGTGATGTCTTGTTATATGTTGTGATAATTACTGAATAATGCAAATCACTCTTTAAAACTCATCTAAACTGGAATTAATATTGAAGAAGAAAGTTAAAAGAAGGGCTGCGGTTGCGTCCTGTTGTGGAGACTGCCTACTAGGCTTCAACATTCCATACAGCCTACCACAGGCCTGTGGCAGGCCGCAGCAGGAGGCAACAGCCACCTTCCCTGCTCAGAGCAACTGCAATTGTCATAAGGCCTGGTGGGCGACGCTGGCACATTTCCAATAGGTAAGGACAAACACCCAGAATCGTTTTACAATTGTAACTAAAAGCAAACTAATTCATATTATAAGCCGTGAATTATTATCATATTTGTTATAGAAATGTCCTTAAATAAGACTGATCTTTAATTGTTCGGCAAAACTTCTTAAAGTGCTTTAGTGTCTACGCAACTTAATGAGTGCCATCTACCCTGACGTCAGATCTGTGTTTCCTTACACATTTGTAAAAGAAAGGATGGTAAGCGGTTGTTACACAAAGGCAACAGTATCGGCGGGTCTTACTTTAAGGAGTGACGGTGGAGTTTTTCTGCGTGAGAAAACCAAAGTCGAAGCTGGTCTCAATGCCATTAAACGCCATAATAAGCATCTGGAGCCCCATCACCACGTGATTGACCACTTCAGCTGGATACTGATGGTGTTTCTTTTTAATATTTAACGGTATCAAGACTCCCAGCAAGACGGCCGTCAGCCCCTATGACAGATAATTTATAGGTATAGCAAACCTGCCTCCATTATATCTGTATCATGTGTCCTGTAATGCTGCCATACATAGTGCTCCAGGGGTGTCAAGTGTCACCTGTGTCATCTATACATAGTGCTCCCGGGGTGTCAAGTGTCACCTGTGTCATCCATACATAGTGCTCCTGGGGTGTCAAGTGTCACCTGTGTCATCCATACATAGTGATCCTGGGGTGTCAAGTGTCACCTGTGTCATCCATACATTGTGATCCTGGGGTGTCAAGTGTCACCTGAGTCATCCATACATTGTGATCCTGGGGTGTCAAGTGTCACCTGTGTCATCCATACATTGTGATCCTGGGGTGTCAAGTGTCACCTGTGTCATCCATACATTATGATCCTGGGGTGTCAAGTGTCACCTGTGTCATCCATACATAGTGCTCCAGGGGTGTCAAGTGTCATCCATACATAGTGATCCTGGGGTGTCAAGTGTCACCTGTGTCATCCATACATTGTGATCCTGGGGTGTCAAGTGTCATCCATACATTGTGATCCTGGGGTGTCAAGTGTCACCTGTGTCATCCATACATTGTGATCCTGGGGTGTCAAGTGTCACCTGTGTCATCCATACATTGTGATCCTGGGGTGTCAAGTGTCACCTGTGTCATCCATACATAGTGATCCTGGGGTGTCAAGTGTCACCTGTGTCATCCATACATAGTGCTCCAGGGGTGTCAAGTGTCATCCATACATTGTGATCCTGGGGTGTCAAGTGTCACCTGTGTCATCCATACATTGTGATCCTGGGGTGTCGAGTGTCACCTGTGTCATCCATACATAGTGCTCCCGGGGTGTCAAGTGTCACCTGTGTCATCCATACATTGTGATCCTGGGGTGTCAAGTGTCACCTGTGTCATCCATACATTGTGATCCTGGGGTGTCAAGTGTCATCCATACATAGTGATCCTGGGGTGTCACCTGTGTCATCCATACATAGTGATCCTGGGGTGTCAAGTGTCACCTGTGTCATCCGTACATTGTGATCCTGGGGTGTCAAGTGTCACCTGTGTCATCCATACATAGTGCTCCATGGGTGTCAAGTGTCACCTGTGTCATCCATACATAGTGCTCCCGGGGTGTCAAGTGTCACTTGTGTCATCCATACATTGTGATCCTGGGGTGTCAAGTGTCACCTGTGTCATCCATACATAGTGATCCTGGGGTGTCAAGTGTCACCTGTGTCATCCATACATTGTGATCCTGGGGTGTCAAGTGTCACCTGTGTCATCCATACATTGTGATCCTGTTGTGTCAAGTGTCACCTGTGTCATCCATACATTGTGATCCTGGGGTGTCACGTGTCACATGTGTCATCCATACATTGTGATCCTGGGGTGTCAAGTGTCACCTGTGTCATCCATACATTGTGATCCTGGGGTGTCAAGTGTCACCTGTGTCATCCATACATAGTGATCCTGGGGTGTCAAGTGTCATCTGTGTCATCCATACATAGTGATCCTGGGGTGTCAAGTGTCACCTGTGTCATCCATACATTGTGATCCTGGGGTGTCAAGTGTCATCTGTGTCATCCATACATAGTGCTCCAGGGGTGTCAAGTGTCACCTGTGTCATCCATACATTGTGATCCTGGGGTGTCAAGTGTCACCTGTGTCATCCATACATTGTGATCCTGGGGTGTCAAGTGTCACCTGTGTCATCCATACATTGTGATCCTGGGGTGTCAAGTGTCACCTGTGTCATCCATACATTGTGATCCTGGGGTGTCAAGTGTCACCTGTGTCATCCATACATTGTGATCCTGGGGTGTCAAGTGTCATCCATACATTGTGATCCTGGGGTGTCAAGTGTCATCCATACATAGTGATCCTGGGGTGTCAAGTGTCACCTGTGTCATCCATACATTGTGATCCTGGGGTGTCAAGTGTCATCTGTGTCATCCATACATAGTGCTCCAGGGGTGTCAAGTGTCACCTGTGTCATCCATACATTGTGATCCTGGGGTGTCAAGTGTCATCCATACATTGTGATCCTGGGGTGTCAAGTGTCATCCATACATTGTGATCCTGGGGTGTCAAGTGTCATCCATACATAGTGATCCTGGGGTGTCAAGTGTCACCTGTGTCATCCATACATAGTGATCCTGGGGTGTCAAGTGTCACCTGTGTCATCCATACATTGTGATCCTGGGGTGTCAAGTGTCACCTGTGTCATCCATACATAGTGATCCTGGGGTGTCAAGTGTCACCTGTGTCATCCATACATAGTGATCCTGGGGTGTCAAGTGTCACCTGTGTCATCCATACATAGTGATCCTGGGGTGTCAAGTGTCACCTGTGTCATCCATACATTGTGATCCTGGGGTGTCAAGTGTCACCTGTGTCATCCATACATAGTGATCCCGGGGTGTCAAGTGTCACCTGTGTCATCCATACATAGTGCTCCAGGGGTGTCAAGTGTCATCCATACATTGTGATCCCGGGGTGTCAAGTGTCACCTGTGTCATCCATACATAGTGATCCCGGGGTGTCAAGTGTCACCTGTGTCATCCATACATAGTGCTCCCGGGGTGTCAAGTGTCACCTGTGTCATCCATACATAGTGCTCCTGGGGTGTCAAGTGTCACCTGTGTCATCCATACATAGTGCTCCAGGGGTGTCAAGTGTCACCTGTGTCATCCATACATTGTGCTCCGGGGGTGTCAAGTGTCACCTGTGTCATCCATACATAGTGCTCCCGGGGTCTCAAGTGTCACCTGTGTCATCAAAGAATTATCCCTGACTGAACCAGCACAATTGACTAACCTCTCCAGGAAACGCTCATCAAAATATTTCTTCACGTTGTACTCTACAACTTACTCAAGAGCCCAACAGAAACAAGTCATCATAGCTACACATAAATCAAAGGTAACATCCAAGTTAACATATTCAAATTGTTAATTACACAAAATACACCGTACATTATTTCACCATTATTTCGCAGCATGCAGCGGTGCTGAATACAGTAGTACAGAAAGAATGGGATTGTGTTTACAGAGTTGTTCATAAAGACTGATATTTACCACAACAAATATTTTTTTCACAATTTTTGCTGACAGACGAAGATAAGTTTCATTAAGATAATATTAGTGAGCTGCCGCCGCTGGAGGTGTTACGACAGACTTGACAGCTGCCATGCTGAGGCTACTGTACTTGACAGCTGCCATGCTGAGGCTGCTCTACTTGACAGCTGCCATGCTGAGGCTACTGTACTTGACAGCTGCCATGCTGAGGCTACTGTACTTAACAGCTGCCATGCTGAGGCTACTGTACTTGACAGCTGCCATGCTGAGGCTACTGTACTTGACAGCTGCCATGCTGAGGCTACTGTACTTGACAGCTGCCATGCTGAGGCTACTGTACTTGACAGCTGCCATGCTGAGGCTACTGTATATGTTTTGCTTCTCAATGAGTTATATAGTGTTGTAGTCACACTATTAATACATTAGTTTTAATTTAGTCTACCATATAATGAAATTCCAAATGTCTAAATATCTTGTTTTTATATTCTTCCCACAAAAGAAATCTGCAAATTTATCAATTCTTTGGAAAGTTATTTAAAATGTGAGTTTGAGTTGAGAAGAGGTTGACATATGAGGGAGCTTTAGGCAGATCTATCAAGGTAAGGTAAGGTAATTATCAAGAGCAACCGCTAAGCCAAAATTATGTTGCTTGTTCAACTTTAGGAACATGTTGACATGTCTCTTAAAACTGTCTCTCATAATACATGACACAGCCTACGGTTTAAACTTGGGGATTAATAATGTGACAGTTCACACGACGGTCAAAGTTAGCTCTTAATATATAACGGTGGTCAAGGCTTGCATGCTAGTAGGCCTTAACCCGAAGCTGTTGATGATGATGTTAAGGGAAGTGATAACGAAGACCGCGCCCATGTTGAAGTAGCTGATGAGGTTGGCGGACATGTGGTAGCTGACCAGGTGCAGCTTACAGTCCCTCAGCATGGAGAGGGAGAGGGAGAGCAGGGCTACCAACAGCTGTATGTACACCGTCGCTCTTAGTACCACCTACACAACTCTTAACTTATTACACTTCCTAAATCATGGCACAAATTAACGTGCGAATTTTATATTGTAAAACGTTATGAAGGTGATTTAAAATGTCTGACTATATAATTATGACTTAGCTTGCTTAAGTATATATCAAACTTTTTAGTTTAATCCTAAATAATTTAACATAACTTATCATTACTGGTTCCCACTTGTCATGGGGTGGAGAGACATCAGCCCGGGGAACATTACTGTAGATAAGTTATAAGGTGAAAGGTTATATATATTTATTATTCAAACAGTAAAAAATCAGTCAATCATTCACGGTTCAGTACAATATAGCACTCGAGGTAAACAAGCAGTACACACACAGCTTCATAAGACCAGGTGTACAGTGCTCCTCGTCAACTGGCGTATACACTACATAAACATTTACGCCCATTTAACAAAGAGTTTCTACCCAGCCTTCAACTGCTCCTTGTCGTATTCTGTAGATTGTACACAATTACTCTCCTCCTCACACTCACTCACTGTATCCTCATCCACCAACTTGAGGCTAGTTCTTCCTGGCCTCAACCTGTCGCCGCTCTCAAATTATCTTGAACACACTCCTCACCATCATCCATTCCTTCAACATGGCCAAACATCTCAGTAAGCTCTCCTTGTTCACCCAGCAGCAAGTAGGTACCAAGAAGCTAAGCAACTGTTGAGCGGTTGCACCCTGAGGAGGGGTCGGTAGGTCCACCTGGGGAGATCATACAGAAGCCTAATGTATCTACATATCAGCCCAGCCTCCTAAGATGAAACTACTCATAGTAACGATGTGGTCGAACGTCTCCGTGGTGTAGTGGTAAGACACTCGCCTGGCGTTCCGCTAGCGCTTAGTCATGGGTTCGTATCCTGGCCGGGGAGGATTTACTGGGCGCAAATAGCCTCTGTTTAACTCAACAGTAAAATGAGTACTTGGTTGTAACAACGATTCTTCGCGGCAGGGATCGTATTCCAGGGACCTGCCCGTAAAGCTACGCGTACTAGTGGCTGTACAAGAATGTAACAACTCTTGTATACATCTAAAAAAATAAAAAAGTACAAATATGTCGTGATGGAAGCAGAAGGTAGATTTTTGTAGTACTGAAATTGGACAAACCGCCAAAGATTATGTATATTTATGACCCTAATAAAATGTAACCTAACCTAGCCACTCAAGGTAGGCCTAAAACACGCTATGTGAGCCCTAATATGCTATACTAGATCTATGTAAATCTAAGTTTGGTTTTTACTTGATTTTTTCAGGACTAAAAACATAGAACAAAGAGTGGCTTACAGCGGGCCCATTACTACATATTGCTACGGTAGACCACATAGTTACACAAAGTTGTATGAAAACAGGAGGATGACTTGATACATACACAAGTTTCCTGTCCCCCTCCCCCCCCCCCCCCACACAAACTGTTGAAGGGGGGGGGGAGGTTTGTGGGGTTGTTACTGGTCAGTCTCTCAGCCGCCGCCGCCACCACCACCGCCGCCGCCGCCACCACCGCCGCCGCCGCCACCACCACCGCCGCCGCCGCCACCACCGCCGCCGCCGCCACCACCACCGCCGCCGCCGCCACCACCGCCGCCGCCGCCACCACCACCGCCGCCGCCGCCACCACCGCCGCCGCCGCCACCGTCCGCCGGCCACTCCTCTACGAGGCTCGTGGCTCCGACTGTTCCTTAACATGACTCTCCTTACATAACATACTATATTTTCCTGTCAGAACCTATACTCGTATCTTCCAGCGAGACTCCCACCTCGCAGGTGGGTATGATGGTCTACAGGTATACTGCCACCTCGCAGGTGTGAATGCTAGTCTACAGGTATACTGCCACCTTGCAGGTGTGTATGCTGGTCTACAGGTATACTGCCACCTCGCAGGTGTGAATGCTAGTCTACAGGTATACTGCCACCTTGCAGGTATGTATGCTGGTCTACAGGTATACTGCCACCTCGCAGGTGTGTATGCTGGTCCACAGGTATACTGCCACCTCGCAGGTGTGAATGCTAGTCTACAGGTATACTGCCACCTTGCAGGTATGTATGCTGGTCTACAGGTATACTGCCACCTCGCAGGTGTGTATGCTGGTCCACAGGTATACTGCCACCTCGCAGGTGTGTATGCTGGTCTACAGGTATACTGCCACCTCGCAGGTGTGTATGCTGGTCTATAGGTATACTGCCACCTCGCAGGTGTGTATGCTGGTCTACAGGTATACTGCCACCTTGCACGTGTGTATGCTGGTCTACAGGTATACTGCCACCTCGCAGGTGTGTATGCTGGTCTACAGGTATACTGCCACCTTGCAGGTGTGTATGATGGTCTACAGGTATACTGCCACTCGCAGGTGTGTATGCTGGTCTACAGGTATACTGCCACCTTGCAGGTGTGTATGCTGGTCTACAGGTATACTGCCACCTTGCAGGTGTGTATGCTGGTCTACAGGTATACTGCCACCTCGCAGGTGTGTATGCTGGTCTACAGGTATACTGCCACCTCGCAGGTGTGTATGCTGGTCTACAGGTATACTGCCACCTTGCAGGTGTGTATGCTGGTCTACAGGTATACTGCCACCTCGCAGGTGTGTATGCTGGTCTACAGGTATACTGCCACCTTGCAGGTGTGTATGCTGGTCTACAGGTATACTGCCACCTCGCAGGTGTGTATGCTGGTCTACAGGTATACTGCCACCTTGCAGGTGTGTATGCTGGTCTACAGGTATACTGCCACCTTGCAGGTGTGTATGCTGGTCTACAGGTATACTGCCACCTTGCAGGTGTGTATGCTGGTCTACAGGTATACTGCCACCTCGCAGGTGTGTATGCTGGTCTACAGGTATACTGCCACCTTGCAGGTGTGTATGCTGGTCTACAGGTATACTGCCACCTCGCAGGTGTGTATGCTGGTCTACAGGTATACTGCCACCTTGCAGGTGTGTATGCTGGTCTACAGGTATACTGCCACCTTGCAGGTGTGTATGCTGGTCTACAGGTATACTGCCACCTCTGCAGGTGTGTATGATGGTCTACAGGTATACTGCCACCTCGCAGGTGTGTATGATGGTCTACAGGTATACTGCCACCTTGCAGGTGTGTATGCTGGTCTACAGGTATACTGCCACCTCGCAGGTGTGTATGCTGGTCTACAGGTATACTGCCACCTTGCAGGTGTGTATGCTGGTCTACAGGTATACTGCCACCTTGCAGGTGTGTATGCTGGTCTACAGGTATACTGCCACCTTGCAGGTGTGTATGATGGTCTACAGGTATACTGCCACCTTGCAGGTGTGTATGCTGGTCTACAGGTTTACTCCCACCTCGCAGGTGTGTATGCTGATCTACAGGTATACTGCCACCTTGCAGGTGTGTATGCTGGTCTATAGGTATACTCCCACCTTGCAGGTGTGTATGCTGCTCTACAGGTATACTGCCACCTCGCCGGTGTGTATGATGGTCTACAGGTATACTGCCATCTCGCAGGTGTGTATGCTGGTCTACAGGTATACTGCCACCTTGCAGGTGTGTATGATGGTCTACAGGTATACTGCCACCTTGCAGGTGTGTATGCTGGTCTACAGGTATACTGCCACCTCGCAGGTGTGTATGCTGGTCTACAGGTATACTGCCACCTCGCAGGTGTGTATGCTGGTCTACAGGTATACTGCCACCTTGCAGGTGTGTATGCTGGTCTACAGGTATACTGCCACCTCGCAGGTGTGTATGCTGGTCTACAGGTATACTGCCACCTTGCAGGTGTGTATGCTGGTCTACAGGTATACTGCCACCTCGCAGGTGTGTATGCTGGTCTACAGGTATTCTGCCACCTTGCAGGTGTGTATGCTGGTCTACAGGTATACTGCCACCTTGCAGGTGTGTATGCTGGTCTACAGGTATACTGCCACCTTGCAGGTGTGTATGATGGTCTACAGGTATACTGCCACCTTGCAGGTGTGTATGCTGGTCTACAGGTTTACTCCCACCTCGCAGGTGTGTATGCTGATCTACAGGTATACTGCCACCTTGCAGGTGTGTATGCTGGTCTATAGGTATACTCCCACCTTGCAGGTGTGTATGCTGCTCTACAGGTATACTGCCACCTCGCCGGTGTGTATGATGGTCTACAGGTATACTGCCATCTCGCAGGTGTGTATGCTGGTCTACAGGTATACTGCCACCTTGCAGGTGTGTATGATGGTCTACAGGTATACTGCCACCTTGCAGGTGTGTATGCTGGTCTACAGGTATACTGCCACCTCGCAGGTGTGTATGCTGGTCTACAGGTATACTGCCACCTCGCAGGTGTGTATGCTGGTCTACAGGTATACTGCCACCTTGCAGGTGTGTATGCTGGTCTACAGGTATACTGCCACCTCGCAGGTGTGTATGCTGGTCTACAGGTATACTGCCACCTTGCAGGTGTGTATGCTGGTCTACAGGTATACTGCCACCTTGCAGGTGTGTATGATGGTCTACAGGTATACTGCCACCTCGCAGGTGTGTATGATGGTCTACAGGTATACTGCCACCTCGCAGGTGTGTATGATGGTCTACAGGTATACTGCCACCTTGCAGGTGTGTATGCTGGTCTACAGGTATACTGCCACCTCGCAGGTGTGTATGCTGGTCTACAAGTATACTGCCACCTTGCAGGTGTGTATGCTGGTCTACAGGTATACTGCCACCTTGCAGGTGTGTATGCTGGTCTACAGGTATACTGCCACCTTGCAGGTGTGTATGATGGTCTACAGGTATACTGCCACCTTGCAGGTGTGCATGCTGGTCTACAGGTTTACTCCTACCTCGCAGGTGTGTATGCTGATCTACAGGTATACTGCCACATTGCAGGTGTGTATGCTGGTCTATAGGTATACTCCCACCTTGCAGGTGTGTATGCTGCTCTACAGGTATACTGCCACCTCGCAGGTGTGTATGCTGGTCTACAGGTATACTGCCACCTTGCAGGTGTGTATGCTGGTCTACAGGTATACTGCCACCTCGCAGGTGTGTATGCTGGTCTACAGGTATACTGCCACCTTGCAGGTGTGTATGCTGGTCTACACGTATACTGCCACCTCGCAGGTGTGTATGCTGGTCTACAGGTATACTGCCACCTTGCAGGTGTGTATGCTGGTCTACAGGTATACTGCCACCTTGCAGGTGTGTATGATGGTCTACAGGTATACTGCCACCTCGCAGGTGTGTATGATGGTCTACAGGTATACTTCCACCTCGCAGGTGTGTATGATGGTCTACAGGTATACTGCCACCTTGCAGGTGTGTATGCTGGTCTACAGGTATACTGCCACCTTGCAGGTGTGTATGCTGGTCTACAGGTATACTGCCACCTTGCAGGTGTGTATGCTGGTCTACAGGTATACTGCCACCTTGCAGGTGTGTATGCTGATCTATAGGTATACTGCCACCTTGCAGGTGTGTATGATGATCTACAGGTATACTGCCACCTTGCAGGTGTGTATGCTGGTCTACAGGTTTACTCCCACCTCGCAGGTGTGTATGCTGATCTACAGGTATACTGCCACCTTGCAGGTGTGTATGCTGGTCTATAGGTATACTCCCACCTTGCAGGTGTGTATGCTGCTCTACAGGTATACTGCCACCTCGCAGGTGTGTATGATGGTATACAGGTATACTGCCATCTCGCAGGTGTGTATGCTGGTCTACAGGTATACTGCCACCTTGCAGGTGTGTATGATGGTCTACAGGTATACTGCCACCTTGCAGGTGTGTATGCTGGTCTACAGGTATACTGCCACCTCGCAGGTGTGTATGCTGGTCTACAGGTATACTGCCACCTCGCAGGTGTGTATGCTGGTCTACAGGTATACTGCCACCTTGCAGGTGTGTATGCTGGTCTACAGGTATACTGCCACCTCGCAGATGTGTATGCTGGTCTACAGGTATACTGCCACCTTGCAGGTGTGTATGCTGGTCTACAGGTATACTGCCACCTTGCAGGTGTGTATGATGGTCTACAGGTATACTGCCACCTCGCAGGTGTGTATGATGGTCTACAGGTATACTGCCACCTGGCAGGTGTGTATGATGGTTACAGGTATACTGCCACCTTGCAGGTGTGTATGCTGGTCTACAGGTATACTGCCACCTCGCATGTGTGTATGCTGGTCTACAGGTATACTGCCACCTTGCAGGTGTGTATGCTGGTCTACAGGTATACTGCCACCTTGCAGGTGTGTATGCTGGTCTACAGGTATACTGCCACCTTGCAGGTGTGTATGATGGTCTACAGGTATACTGCCACCTTGCAGGTGTGTATGCTGGTCTACAGGTTTACTCCCACCTCGCAGGTGTGTATGCTGATCTACAGGTATACTGCCACCTTGCAGGTGTGTATGCTGGTCTATAGGTATACTCCCACCTTGCAGGTGTGTATGCTGCTCTACAGGTATACTGCCACCTCGCAGGTGTGTATGATGGTCTACAGGTATACTGCCATCTCGCAGGTGTGTATGCTAGTCTACAGGTATACTGCCACCTTGCAGGTGTGTATGCTGGTCTACAGGTATACTGACACCTCGCAGGTGTGTATGCTGGTCTACAGGTATACTGCCACCTTGCAGGTGTGTATGATGGTCTACAGGTATACTGCCACCTTGCAGGTATGTATGCTGGTCTACAGGTATACTGCCACCTCGCAGGTGTGTATGGTGGTCTACAGGTATACTGCCACCTCGCAGGTGTGTATGCTGGCTTACAGGTATACTGCCACCTCGCAGGTGTGTATGCTGGTCTACAGGTATACTGCCACCTTGCAGGTGTGTATGCTGGTCTACAGGTATACTGCCACCTCGCAGGTGTGTATGCTGGTCTACAGGTATACTGCCACCTTGCAGGTGTGTATGCTGGTCTACAGGTATACTGCCACCTCGCAGGTGTGTATGCTGGTCTACAGGTATACTGCCACCTTGCAGGTGTGTATGCTGCTCTACAGGTATACTGCCACCTCGCAGGTGTGTATGCTGGTCTACAGGTATACAACTCTCACACCCTGACCGTCCTGACGACATCATACAAGTATACCCTTGATGATATACCAGCCCTCACATTCCAGGGAGCCGGTCGGCCGAGCGGACAGCACACTGGACTTGTGGTCCTGTGGTCCCGGGTTCGATCCCTGGCGCCAGCGAGAAACAATGGGCAGAGTTTCTTTCACCCTATGCCCCTGTTACCTAGCAGTAAAATAGGTACCTGGGTGTTAGTCAGCTGTCACGGGCTGCTTCCTGGGGGTGGAGGCCTGGTCGAGGACCGGGCCGCGGGGACACTAAAGCCCCGAAATCATCTCAAGATAACCTCAAGATAACCCTCACATTCATCTACACTAATGTCAAATACGTGACTCTTTGCGCCATTAACACTTACACGTAGTTCCCGTTGTCCAGGTCAGGCAGCCTGTACGTAGGCCCATCCAGGTCAGGCAGCCTGTACGTAGGCCCATCCAGGTCAAGCAGCCTGTACGTAGGCCCATCCAGGTCAAGCAGCCTGTACGTAGGCCCATCCATGTTAGGCAGCCTGTCCGTAGCCCCATCCAGGTCAGGCAGCCTGTACGTAGCCCCATCCAGGTCAGGCAGCCTGTACGTAGGCCCATCCAGGTCAGGCAGCCTGTACGTAGGCCCATCCAGGTCAAGCAGCCTGTACGTAGGCCCATCCATGTTAGGCAGCCTGTCCGTAGCCCCATCCAGGTCAGGCAGCCTGTACGTAGCCCCATCCAGGTCAGGCAGCCTGTACGTAGCCCCATCCAGGTCAGGCAGCCTGTACGTAGGCCCATCCATGTTAGGCAGCCTGTACGTAGCCCCATCCAGGTCAGGCAGCCTGTAAGTAGCCCCATCCAGGTCAGGCAGCCTGTACGTAGGCCCATCCATATCAGGCAGCCTGTACGTAGGCCCATCCAGGTTAGGCAGCCTGTACGTAGCCCCATCCAGGTCAGGCAGCCTGTACGTAGGCCCATCCAGGTCAGGCAGCCTGTACGTAGGCCCATCCAGGTCAGGCAGCCTGTACGTAGCCCCATCCAGGTCAGGCAGCCTGTACGTAGCCCCATCCAGGTCAGGCAGCTTGTACGTAGCCCCATCCAGGTCAGGCAGCCTGTACGTAGGCCCATCCAGGTCAGGCAGCCTGTACGTAGCCCCATCCAGGTCAGGCAGCCTGTACGTAGGCCCATCCAGGTCAGGCAGCCTGTACGTAGCCCCAGCCAGGTCAGGCAGCCTGTACGTAGCCCCATCCAGGTCAGGCAGCCTGTACGTAGCCCCATCCAGGTCAGGCAGCCTGTACGTAGGCCCATCCAGGTCAGGCAGCCTGTACGTAGCCCCATCCAGGTCAGGCAGCCTGTACGTAGGCCCATCCAGGTCAGGCAGCCTGTACGTAGCCCCATCCAGGTCAGGCAGCTTGTACGTAGGCCCATCCAGGTCAGGCAGCCTGTACGTAGCCCCATCCAGGTCAGGCAGCCTGTACGTAGCCCCATCCAGGTCAGGCAGCCTGTACGTAGCCCCATCCAGGTCAGGCAGCCTGTACGTAGGCCCATCCATGTTAGACAGCCCGTACATAGGCCCATCCATGTTAGACAGCCTGTACATAGGCCCATACATGTTAGGCAGCCTGTACGTAGGCCCATCCATGTTAGACAGCCTGTACATAGGCCCATACATGTTAGGCAGCCTGTACGTAGGCCCATACATGTTAGGCCGGCTGTACGTAGGCCCATACATGTTAGGCAGCCTGTACGTAGGCCCATCCATGTTAGACAGCCTGTACGTAGGCCCATCCATGTTAGACAGCCTGTACGTAGGCCCATCCATGTTAGACAGCCTGTACATAGGCCCATACATGTTAGGCAGCCTGTACGTAGGCCCATACATGTTAGGCAGCCTGTACGTAGGCCCATCCATGTTAGGCAGCCTGTACGTAGGCCCATACATGTTAGGCAGCCTGTACGTAGGCCCATCCATGTTAGGCAGCCTGTACGTATGCCCATACATGTTAGGCAGCCTGTACGTAGGCCCATACATGTTAGGCAGCCTGTACGTAGGCCCATACATGTTAGGCAGCCTGTACATAGGCCCGTCCATGTTAGGCAGCCTGTACGTAGGCCTATAATGTTAGGCAGCCTGTACGTAGGCCCGTCCATGTTAGGCAGCCTGTACGTAGGCCTATACATGTTAGGCAGCCTGTACGTAGGCCCATCCATGTTAGGCAGCCTGTACGTAGGCCTGTCTATGTTAGGCAGCCTGTACGTAGGCCCATAAATGTTAGACAGCCTGTACGTAGGCCCATCCATGTTACGCAGCCTTACGTAGGCCCATACATGTTAGGCAGCCTGTACATAGGCCCATACATGTTAGGCAGCCTGTACGTAGGCCCGTCCATGTTAGGTAGCCTGTACATAGGCCCATACATGTTAGGCAGTCTGTACGTAGGCCCGTCCATGTTAGGTAACCTGTGCGTAGGCCTATACATGTTAGGCAGCCTGCATGTAGGCCCATACTTGTTAGGCAGCCTGTACGTAGGCCCATACATGTTAGGCAGCCTGTACATAGGCTCATCCATGTTAGACAGCCTGTACGTAGGCCCATCCATGTTAGACAGCCTGTACGTATGTAGGCCCATCCATGTTAGACAGCCTGTACGTAGGCCCATCCATGTTAGACAGCCTGTACGTAGGCCCATCCATGTTAGACAGCCTGTACGAAGGCCAATCCATGTTAGACAGCCTGTACGTAGGCCCATCCATGTTAGGCAGCCTGTACGTAGGCCCATCCATGTTAGGCAGCCTGTACGTATGTAGGGCCATCCATGTTAGACAGCCTGTACGTAGGCCCATCCATGTTAGACAGCCTGTACGTAGGCCCATCCATGTTAGGCAGCCTGTACGTAGGCCCATCCATGTTAGGCAGCCTGTACGTATGTAGGGCCATCCATGTTAGACAGCCTGTACGTAGGCCCATCCATGTTAGACAGCCTGTACGTAGGCCCATCCATGTTAGGCAGCCTGTACGTAGGCCCATCCATGTTAGGCAGCCTGTACGTAGGCCCATCCATGTTAGACAGCCTGTACGTAGGCCCATCCATGTTAGGCAGCCTGTACGTAGGCCCATCCATGTTAGACAGCCTGTACGTAGGCCCATCCATGTTAGACAGCCTGTACGTATGTAGGCCCATCCATGTTAGACAGCCTGTACGTAGGCCCATCCATGTTAGACAGCCTGTACGTAGGCCCATCCATGTTAGGCAGCCTGTACGTAGGCCCATCCATGTTAGGCAGCCTGTACGTAGGCCCATCCATGTTAGGCAGCCTGTACGTAGGCCCATCCATGTTAGGCAGCCTGTACGTAGGCTCATCCATGTTAGGCAGCCTGTACGTAGGCCCATCCATGTTAGGCAGCCTGTATGTAGGCCCATCCATGTTAGGCAGCCTGTACGTAGGCCCATCCATGTTAGGCAGCCTGTACGTAGGCCCATCCATGTTAGACAGCCTGTACGTAGGCCCATCCATGTTAGACAGCCTGTACGTATGTAGGCCCATCCATGTTAGACAGCCTGTACGTAGGCCCATCCATGTTAGGCAGCCTGTACGTAGGCCCATCCATGTTAGGCAGCCTGTATGTAGGCCCATCCATGTTAGGCAGCCTGTATGTAGGCCCATCCATGTTAGGCAGCCTGTACGTAGGCCCATTCATGTTAGACAGCCTGTACGTAGGCCCATCCATGTTAGGCAGCCTGTACGTAGGCCCATCCATGTTAGACAGCCTGTACGTAGGCCCATCCATGTTAGGCAGCCTGTACGTAGGCTCATCCATGTTAGACAGCCTGTACGTAGGCCCATCCATGTTAGACAGCCTGTACGTATGTAGGCCCATCCATGTTAGACAGCCTGTACGTAGGCCCATCCATGTTAGGCAGCCTGTACGTAGGCCCATCCATGTTAGGCAGCCTGTACGTAGGCCCATCCATGTTAGGTAGCCTGTACGTAGGCCCATCCATGTTAGGCAGCCTGTACGTAGGCCCATCCATGTTAGACAGCCTGTACGTAGGCTCATCCATGTTAGGCAGCCTGTACGTAGGCCCATCCATGTTAGGCAGCCTGTACGTAGGCCCATCCATGTTAGACAGCCTGTACGTAGGCCCATCCATGTTAGGCAGCCTGTATGTAGGCCCATCCATGTTAGACAGCCTGTACGTAGGCCCATCCATGTTAGACAGCCTGTATGTAGGCCCATCCATGTTAGACAGCCTGTACGTAGGCCCATCCATGTTAGACAGCCTGTATGTAGGCCCATCCATGTTAGGCAGCCTGTACGTAGACCCATCCATGTTAGACAGCCTGTACGTAGACCCATCCATGTTAGGCAGCCTGTACATAGACCCACCAGGTTCTCCTAGGCTCACTACTGACCTTTCCTCAGGATGTACCACATAACAGTGCTCTAACTCCCGGGTATCTGTATATGACTACTAAATGAACAGTACCATCAGGTGAAAGGAAACATGCCCGTGCATTGTGAGGGAAACACGTAGACTACTGCGCTATGCCAGACCTGGCATATTCCCCACACCCACTCCATTACTGTTCCTCCACAACATTTCACAATTTCAAGATATATCTACACGATATACAGATACTGTAGGACTGTAGAATGCCTACTATTACTACACCTTTACCTTTGCCACAGTGTACAGTCCTACAGGGACATGGGCTGGTGTAGGATGGTGCAGTCTTCTCACACCATCACATCAAATACTGTTAACAATAGCACCTCTTTCATCACTTCCACCCATTGAACTTTCAAAGTATTTTCTCCACCAACAATTAATCTCTTCTACATCATTTAACATTTCCCCCATGTCTACCTTCTATATCCCCCATTTATCCATTAGCCTTCCTACTGCAGTTCCTTATCTTTCAAATGAGCGTCTTGATTTCTAAATAATTTTATTTATGATTTCTCTCCATCTCCTCATTCGCCGTGTTATTTTGTATTGAGATTAACTAATCTTTTACTCTGATCCTACTACCATTGCCTCGGCTCGCTACCTAACTCTGTGTCTATAATACCTGTATTGTGTCTTATCATTACCCACTCTTGCCACCCCCTCATCCAGCCACTCTTGCCACCCCCTCATCCAGCCACTCTTGCCACCCACTCATCCAGCCACTCTTGCCACCACCTCATCCAGCCACTCTTGCCACCCCCTCATCCAGCCACTCTTGCCACCACCTCATCCAGCCACTCTTGCCACCACCTCATCCGACCACTCTTGCCACCACCTCATCCAGCCACTCTTGCCACCCCCTCATCCAGCCACTCTTGCCACCACCTCATCCGGCCACTCTTGCCACCACCTCATCCAGCCACTCTTGCCACCACCTCATCCGACCACTCTTGCCACCACCTCATCCGACCAATCAGTTTCTCTCAATTTTACACCAGTGTGCTCGTCCACACTTCCTAGACGTTGCTGTGAGCACGCCTGGGTGCGTCTAGTGACGTACCTGGTAGACCAGGCACCAGCTGTGTGCACGCCTGGATGCGTCTAGTGACGTACCTGGTAGACCAGGCACCAGCTGTGAGCACGCCTGGGTGCGTCTAGTGACGTACCTGGTAGACCAGGCACCAGCTGTGTGCACGCCTGGATGCGTCTAGTGACGTACCTGGAGGACGAGGGAGGTGACGATGAGGGCCAGCATGACTGTGTAGTAGGGGTGCTTCTCGCCCACCTCCAACACGTACTTGAGCTGCGAGGCATTAGCGGTGAGGAGGGCCACGTCCAGCATGCCCTGCGCCACCGTCTTCTTGGTGGCATAGCGGTTAGCGTCCAGAGTCTTCTCGCCCTGCAAAACATTACATTCACTAGAGTTTAAGCTTCTTATCCCCCTCACCTTGCTACCTGGCACGTGTCCCTTATATTTATCAATGTATAAGGTATATATTTGCTGCATCAAAGGTGATTTGTGTCATGTTAAATGACTTACCATTTTTATGAACCAAACATAAAATAAACCATAAACAACCCTGACTGAGATCTTTATTTTCATTTCAGTGTTTATATAATTCCAAGTATTCCGGAAATTGACATTTCTCACACGTTATGTAATTTTGACCTCGATATAAGCCTAATGTGTATGAATACACTCTGACTTACTGTCCCCCGACACGGTGAATTATTATTTTTATTGTTAATTATTTAAGGAAAATATAGTGTTATTGAGGTGTACATGTCTGTGGTACACCATCATCTGAAGACTGTGTCCAAGCATGGAGACTTACCATTCACAAGGACATATAGCTGCCTTGGAGAATGTTTAACACAGAACGACAGAAATCATCCCAGAATAAAGTCAACTCTCACACCAGGAAGGGTTGGGGGCCACAGATAACAACACTGCAGACCAGACATGACAAGGCTGATCTTATTTACCCCTTCACAATTGTGCATTAAGTAAAATATATTAATCCAGGTCAATTATAACACATACAAGGAGTAACGGCTTCAAGCTCAATAAGCCGCAATATAGTACACAAAATAGGAAATGTTTTTTCATCAAATAGAACAATACATCCATAGAATGTACCGTCTACCCACCCAAGCCCTAAATGACACGACAAAACTTATCCTTAAAATTCAGTTGGAAAAAAGTATCAGGAATAATTGTGAGACCTTTGACTAGCCCCTGTTTCCTATCCGAGTCGAGGCCATTGTAGGTGGTGGCCCTCAGGTCCTCAGGTAAATGCCACAAGTGGAAAGACGTGACTGACACTGCCCACACAACCAACCTTAGAAAACGTAATAATTTTCTCGGCATGGAGAAGCGAGGACCTGACACCGTCAACACACCATTCTTCACCCCCGGACCTGCAACTTTAGGACTCCTGGTTGAACCTTGTCGACGAGCGGACGTCTGGACACCTCCTCCGCCTGGGAGCCGCCGGATCACTTTCTGTCTTCGCGTTTCGGATTTGATACTGTCGTTTGGGAACCCTATTCAACGGTCCGGACGACGCCTGGCGCACATATCGCCTTGGGTCACAGGATTGTTAATAGATTTTTTCACATATTCTGGCTGGTTCTCCCGGCGGGGGTGACGGTGTCCGGCTCTGGCTTGGCCGAGAGGTGCCGGGAGTTGGTGGGTCTTGGTGGGGTCCTGGTGTGCCCTTAGCCGTGGTGAGCGGCTGACTTCTATTCTGTCGGAGGGCACTGGATGACTTCCGTTTTAAAATTTGTTGGGGGCCGAGTTTTTAGTTTTGCTACCTGGTGTTTTCTGTGTGGGGCGAGCTGGTGCTCGTCACCCTGAGGGACTCCTGGGC